>NC_087202.1:147924430-147939430 GCF_015104395.2 Macrobrachium nipponense | reverse complement strand
ATATATATATATATATATATATATATATATATATATATATATATATGTATATATATATATATATATATATATATATATATATATAATATATATATACATATATATATATATATATATATGAAAGGCCTAGGTTTTTGATTAATAATATATTGCCTAATATGTTCGCTGTGACCTATGGAATGTGAAGAACAGAGCAGAAGCAACGACCCAAGGAAAGCTGAACAATGGGTTTTCTATGGATGGCGTGAGATAAAATGCTTAGTTAGAACAAGTCAATGTACTCAGTATGTACTCTTCTCAAAGTGCTTTTGTGAAACTGGATGCAGCTAGTATTGTGAGGGCGCTAACGAAGAGTTCGTTCGTATGTGCAGTGTGCGCCTCTTCTATTGAAAATGTTGGTATACCCAAGTCTATGGGGGGATTTTGATAGAGGCGTCTTTGGAAGAAAGGCAAGATGCCGTGGTGCTCTCCGAAGTGGTTTTTTATTAAGTGTGCGAAATAGTCCGGCTGCTTGGGTGAGTGTTGAAGTGTTTTAGCGAAGACTGGCTTGTTATCTATTTGACATTTTTGTGGTAATATCCAATCTTTAATCTCTGATTGTTAACCCTTAACCATTTAGTACGTATATATACGTAGCACGCCAACACTACCCGAGCTGTTTAGTACGTATATATACGGGGAGCGGATGTTTTCAACATGACGTTTAGTACGTATATATACGATTGATTTTTCCTGCCTTTCTTTCAAGGTAAATCCTCTTTAATGTATTCTCTCCTAGGTCCGAGGAAGTGTTGTCGACCTTATCCAAACAAAAACACTTCCTCCCGAACCCCTTTTGATCTTTTATCATATTTTTTCCTGATTTTCTATATCTAATGCGGGAATTCGCCAATCACTTGGCGGAGTCGCTATGTAGCGAGACAACATGCTGCTGGCTGGTCGTTCATTTACACGGAATTTTGGTCTTTCAACGCAGGGGGTAGAGGGGCTATAATCCTTCTAAGCCAACTTACCATCGGTCGTGGGTTGTTTTCTTCTGTTTTCTTTCCAGCTCTAGCGCAAATGAAAAACGATAAGTACGTAATTGTAATTTATTGACATTTTTCCCACTGAAATAAAAAAAAAATGTACTGGAACGTTACAGAACAAGATGTTAGATGTAGAACGCGCAAACTTTCATTTATGAAACAATGCACCAGTACCATATTCTAAATGAAATTTATGTAGAAAATTCTTACACAACAAACATTGCTGAAAATTCATCCGACAGTTATAGCGATGAAAACGAAAACAGAGGGTAAACAAGGTAAAGACAATAAAGTATGAATATGTGTAATGATTCGGAAAGGGTTGCCAGTAATTTCCGGTCCTAAGATTTCGTATTTGACAACGGTGGCAGTTTCCTTACATCGATAAAGGAAAATCTATAAAAAACAGATGATGAAATTATCTCTATCACCATTTTCTTAATCAAATTACCTCTGAGTCTAAGTCGTGGAGAGAGAGAGAGAGAGAGAGAGACGAGAGAGAGAGAGAGAGAGAGAAAACTTTTCTTTGTATGCTTTACGCTCCTTTGAACACTGTAACCATATACAGAAATTCGAACAACCTAACAATTTTGACAATGATAAAAAATAACGTTAGAGAACTCTAACAACACTACAGAAGAAGAACAATATATATATATATATGTGAGTATGAAAAGTGTCATGTATATAATTTGACTTATAGTGCACACAGAAACACTGTACAGTATATGGGTGTCATTAGCTACGCTTCCAAACTTCTACCCACAATTCGGGGTTCTTTAATCCGGTCATAAAATCCTACTTATCCCTCCCCAGGGCTATCCAGAAGAAAGAGGCCGTTCCGGGACAAGGCCGAGTTAATCTGCCATCACTTGAGGAACCAAAACATTTTTTTTTCTTATCGCACTGTTTCATTTATTTTCATCGGTGAGTCTGGGCTAGACATTGGGAATTAGTATGATTTATTTAGGTGATTAGAAACTAGATTATATTCACTCTAATTTTTTTATCAAAACAGTTTACTAAATGATTTCAATTCTTCAGATTTCAGTCAATTTTACGTCTTCATGGTTAGATACCAGAACCTAGCATGGAAAGGTGTGGCAGGGTGGTGCCGCATCTACACGACATTCAAGCTTAGGTCAAGGTTTTATGAATCAAATCCGGGAAAAGAGGCAACGTCAAACGCACTACATGTGCATGGTCATTTTGGTTTGACTATGATAGGGATAACTGGCGAATACAGAAATTTGTACGATAGCATAGTTGATAATGATTGGTATTTTGTTTACTGCTCCCGTTACCTCCCACCCGTGACGAATTTGATGCGCTTGGCATGAAGGTTTGGAATTACAACGAGTCCTTTTCAAAGATTCCAGTTCCTTCTTTCATTGATGATGGCCAGTTCGGAATTCCTTGTCGACGGTCAAATGTCACGGGGAAAGTAAAATTCGTTGGCTGTACAAAAGGGAGATCACTAAATCCGCCATTGCTCATGAAACAAGGAATTGGAATAGGTCAAAAAGACTAGGGATAATCCGAGGCACCATTCTCTTACTAATGTTCGAATGGTTCCATCCACCAAACTCGATGCAGGTGGAAGGAACGAAGAGATGACAACAAAAAACAACAAATGATCATTTAGCTTGGATATGCCTCTCTCTCTCTCTCTCTCTCTCTCTCTGATATATTATATCTAATATATATATATATATGATATATATATATATATATATATATATATATATATATATAGACATGATATATATATATATCTATATATATATATATAATATATATATATATATATATATATATATATATATATACATAAGTAAGGCCTAGGGGTTTGATTAATAATATGCGTTCTCTGTGACCTATGGAATGTGGAGAACAGTGCAGGAGTGACGACCTGAGAGTAGCTGATCAATGAGTTTCTAGGGGGTGGCGTGAGATAAAAGTGCTTGGTTCAGGAAGTCAACGTACGACAGTTTATGAACTCTTCTCAAAGTGCCTTTGTGAAACTAGATGCAGCTAGAACCGCGAGGCGCTATCGAACTGTGTGTTCGTATGTGCGTCTGTGCGCCTCTTCTATTCATAATGTATCACTAGCCAAGTCTATGGGAAGACTTGCACAGAGATTGGGGGAGGAAGGCAAAGCCATGATGGCAGATGCCAAAAGTGTTTTATTTATCAGTGAGTGATATTCCGGTTGGGAATGGGTAAGTGTTATCTTTACTTAGCCAAAGGGATGGCTTGTTTGATATCTTGTAAGATGTTCCATTTTATTAACTTTGTCTTTGAACTTGTGTGTGTACTTACCCGGGATGTGTTCTGTATCTTTGGAACAGACGGATTTGGAAATCCGCCGGGACAGAAGAGTTCCCAGAGGGGTGTGGACTTTTGGGTGACTTGACATTGTAGTTTTTGAGTTAGTCTGTAAGACTGGATACTTAGTTAATTGATTTAGTATTATTCTTGTAAATAAACGTTATGTTATGATGCAACTCTCTCATTTTCATTACCTGTTAGAATGGAGAGAATAGGTGGAGAGAGAGAGAGAGAGAGAGAGAGGGGTGATTGCCGAGAGAGAGAGAGAGAGAGAGAGCCTGTGTGTGTAATGGAGTAATGGGGTCTGCCTTCCGTTTTCGTGTCCACGCTTACCTTATGAATACTGGGGGTCCTTCCCCCCCAATATATAATATATATATATATATTATCTATATATATATATATATATACATATACATTAATATATAATATATATATTAGATAGGATAGATAGATAGATAGATATATAGATAAAAAAAGACTATATATATAGATATATATATATATATATATATATATATATATATATATATATATATCTAATATATATATATATATCATATCTATATATATATATATAATATATATATTTTTATATATATATATTATATATAAATATATATATATATATATATAATATATATATATATATATATATATATATATATATATATATCTAACTTATATATATATTATATATATATATATATATATATATAGATATATATCACTTAGAAATTCTATACAGTTTACTTTTATTTATTTTTTTCCGTCCAAAACGGTCATGCATCGTGGATGATGTAGAATTCATAACAAAAACTAGCTTTAGCCCAAAGACTGGATTATACGGACTGCAATGTGCGAGATCTTTTCGAACCAACTTTATTACATACTATTATTATGGCTTGTCAAAGAAAAATCTGATGATTAGTATTAACAATAATTCGAATGGCCAATTGTTGTATCCTATTATTTATAAATTCTAGAGCTACAAAAGAAAAGGGTTTTATGTACAACGAATAAACTTCCTTACATGAAACAATGCACGTGTGTCTGGTCTAAGAGAATGATAATCCTATGCCCAAGGGATGAATTATTATTATTATTATTTCATGGCTGGAAAGACCAGGCATATAAATATGTGACAGTGGTTAAAGGGAACCGCCGTATGTATGTTACTGCAATTATATGAGTTGAAATATATGGAATAAGATACAGAAACTGAAAATAAGCTAATGTAGCCCCCCTGCATTTAAAAGATAGCGCACACGGGAGGGCAGTTGCCATGTTGTGTTTTTTACTTTTTGCTGACAATCTGGCTAGCGTAAATTTTTGCTGCCCGCACTCTTAAGCTGGCCTCACACTGGGCCTTTTTTTCTCGAGCAGCGAGCCGTTGCTGCCGAGAATCGAAAACCGGGAGATTTTTGCTCGAGATCTTTGCTTCCCGCCTTGTCGGGAAGCAGCAGCCGCGAACCACGAGCGACAGCGTAGTGTAAACACACAAGATGGCTGCTTCTAACAGGACGTGCTCAGGAACTATGTCTCTTCCCACACAAAGACATCGGTATGTGTGGACTTCCTTTGCTCTCCATGGATTATTAGAAAAAGTAAGAGAGTTCCAAGTGTTGTGGGATCACACGGATGAACTTTTTAAGAAAACTACGCTTAAAAAGTGCAAATGGGAGGAAGTTACGAGAGCCCTGAAATCTGAATTTCCCGACCTTAGCGATGCTGGCTTAACTGCAGGTAGATATCTCTTTTTTTGTTTTAATAATTTGACCCATATTCCTGTATTCATATTATCATGCAACTGTACATATAACTATTCTGCACAAATAGCCTAGAACTTATTGATTGATCATTACCTATTAACATAGGCCTTATACCAAGTGGCCCATAGCCTAGCCCATGGTAACTGGTTAATTGTGCTAGGGAATGATTGTGGTTTGGTTGGCTATATTTAGGCTTGGTTTGTATAACTGATTAAGTACCGTAGCCCTGGCCATAGTTTAGTGCATATTTTGGCATGGTAAAAGCCTATTGGTTACAGGTTGATATACCTATATACCAAGGGCCATAGCTAGTCTATGGTACTGTTATTGTTGGCTAGGTTGAAGCGTAGTTGGCTATTTCCATTTTACTGTTGACAGCAAGCACCATGTTATAGGGCTTAGTTTTGTCTCTATCTCTCTCTCTGAACTTAGCATTTTAGACTTGGTTATACCATAGGCCAGGCTAGACTGCATAGGCTAGGGGTAGCCTAGACTGAAATGAATGTATAATGAAATATAGCCTAACTGTAGGCAATATATTTTGGCATGGTAAAGCCTATTGGTTAAAGATTGAAATATATCTTATTAGGGTAAAAAACCGCATGGTACAGGGGTGGACCATGTACGATCAATGTGTACAACCATCGGAGATGGGCATCAGACGCGACTTCTTGTTGGTGAGAAACGGAGCTAAAGACCTTTACTCCGGTGTCAGGACGCATTATAATGTACTTTTCTTGGGGTTGTACACATTGATCGGACATCGTACATGCGCCAACCCCTGTACCATGCGGTTTTTTACCCTAAGGTTAGCCTATAAATCTTGCAAGCTTGTGCCCCCTTGGGTTATTTGACAAGGTTTGTCTCACTGTGTTAAGGTTACTGTAGCCCTAATATTCTAATTTTAGTGATTTTAAGCTGTTGAAAACATGACAAATGGTGTATTATTAGTGAATGTTTAGTATTACACCTAACTCATTCTTTATATATAAATTGCATGATTTCCATGTATTTTTCATTCATATATATTGTTATAATATGCACTGAAAGTCATTGGAAATCATAGGTTAGGTTATACAGTTCCCAAGAAGTATAATTGTATGGCATTTTTATGCCATTTTTCTGATCAAAATTCTTGGCCAGCATTATTAATTGTCTAGGTATTTTCTCAATGCTTTATGGCAGTTCTTAGCTTTTATTTTTCAATATGCAGGTATGTAACCTAGGCCTCTATTCTTGTTGGATTATTAGCTGGGTTAAAGACTAATTTCCGTGAAAAATTAACAGTATAGTCATTCAAAGCACATTAAAAACTAGGCAAACATTAAATTTTTTTTTTTTTTTATAAAGATTGCCAGTGACCATAATGATGTAAAAAGAACCCAATTGAATTTGCATGCCCTCAAATGTATTTTCAAATAAATTTATCTTCTCTTCCCTATAATGGCTTACTTGTACTAGCTTATGCCACATATAATATCAACTGGTAATAACTTGTGTATCATATGGAAATGTTAAGTACATTTATTCTAAGTTAACCTTAAATTTTCTAATTCAGATGATGTCCAAAGAAAATTTGGCACGCTGAAGTCGACTTTCAGCGGGAATTACGAAAAATCCAGTGCACACCAAAGTGGGTCAGCTGGTTCCGTGGAGCCGAAATGGGGAGTATTTTCAATGAGCTGCTCCTTTATGATCCTACGTGAACAGTTGCACTCCCAGAAGGACATCATTTGATACCTCTGAACCACAGGTAGTTACCGGACATACTGGTGTTGGAAAATTTTTAAGAAAAAAAATGATAAACTTATACTTTTCCAATAGGATTTTAGAATTTTACATTTTCTTTTTTCTAATGAGAAACATGGTTTAAGAGCTAGTTGACTGAATTTTGCCTTTATTTTCTAGTAAAAAGAAATATGTATATACATATATGTATCTGCAGCAAAGTGCTCTATTTTTGAGCTCTTCCTCTAAATCACTATATTGTAGGTCACACACTATAATTACTCTGTATTATAAAATTCAATTAGCATTGCCATCATAGATTTGTTTAGCTCTTTGCTCCTTTATCTTTATATACCTTATAATAGTCATGTTATAATTTGGTATGTCTACCATTAAATTTTGGCCACGGATGAGTTTGGATAGGAACATTTAAATGTGCTGTAAATAAAAATGGACGGTTATGAAAAATTTCATATTGTTATTTATAAATTTTCTTACAGGAACCAGAGACGATAAGTGCCTTCCATATCAAGTGAACACTATGAAGAGGGAACATCCAATAATAATTGGGGTGAGAGTGATGCGTGCACAACCACAGGGTGCAACATCCCAGACCTAACGCCACCCCAAACACGGTCTTACTTCTTCATTGTCCGTGCATAGTGACAGTATTTTGATGGAACCCATGCATCTACTCCATCCTCCTCCTCTTCCATTTCCCAGAGATCAGATACAAGGGTAAAAAAGAGGAGGAAATTACAATGCTCAACAGAAGGTGAACGTTTTGATAATATTTTGGATAAAGTTGATTCTATTCTGAATCAACCAGATCCATCATGTGATCCTGTTATTAAAGCAGCCACAAATCTTATAACAGGTTTCATGGCTCCCTTGTCTAAAAACGATAAGAAAGCTGTGTACTTAAAGATTGTTAAAGTTTTGCAAGACCATCCTGTTGATTTCGATAATTTAGGTGATTAGTTTTTTTGTCTTGTTAGTTTTGTATTAATAGTCCTAATAATTTAAAAATTATATACAGTTTTGTTTAAAGATTCTATCAACATACACCTCTTAATTATGTAGTATTAAAATAACAATGCATTGAACAGTAGAATAATAAAACTTTAGTTATAATGTTTGGTCTTTTTACTTTCTTTTAATTTTTGCAAATAACTGTAGCCTTAGATGAAGGCATTTATATTGGTTGTTCTGTGATAGTTGTGACACTTATTTGAAACTAAAGTTCTCTGTGTATAATTAACTTGTTTGACAGTACTGCAATATTACTACACAATCATGAACTGTCCAAAAGTCTAAAATAAGAGTTCAAAGCAAAAAAAAGTTTTTTTTATTTTTGTGTCAGTCAGTCTTCCTGCATTTTGTTCTCTCGCTGCTTGCAATATTTCACTACCATGCTTAAATTTAACATCCAGTACTAAGATATATATATTTTTCTCAAATAAGCCAAATTTATTAATTAATATGCAATTATTCTATTTTCTAACTTTATTTTGAACATAAATAATATTACAACATTACTTTAACATATGAATGAACTATTTTCACAGGTTTTATTTCATGAAGGACAATAACATCGAGTAATATTCACTGCGGATGTGCATTTTGAGGACGTTCGCATTTTTATACATTAATGACATTAGGCATAGGCTTATAAGCACAGTAGCAAAGAAAAAAAAATAATACTAAATATATTGCACAGTAAGAAATTAAAGTTAAATAAGTCTGGGCTAAAGAAAAACACACAAATCATAATGACACTTTATGAAGAAAACAACAATACATTTTACATTTACACACAAAACCTATAAAATACAACTTCCTAGTGGAATAGTGACATCTGCTCTTGCCACGGAACTCTGCCTTCACCATTGAAGTAGGCCATGAAAGTGTCCCTTACAACTGCAGCATCATTCTGTGGGCGCCTAGGAATCGGCAGTAGGCCTATCATACCACCATTGCAGTGGTCCTCAGGCTCCAACATTTCTGCTGGTGCATATGTGTTTGGTGAACGGGTCCGTAAAAAATTGTGAAGGGAACATGCAGCTAAAATAATTGAATTGATGTTTTCTGGAGATGTATTAATCGGCTGCTTAAATATTCTAAATTTCGCAGAAAGTATACCAAATGCATTCTCTGATGTGCGTCTAGCACAAGAGAGCCTGTAGTTGAACATCCTTTTCTCATGGGTCAGTCCTCGACCAGGGTAAGGTTTCATTAAAGAAGTAGTGAGAGGGAAAGCATCATCGGCAATAATCACACTTGGGCATGCTTTCTGCGAAAAAGGTAAGGACTTATGTGGATGAAATTTCACCAAATCCCTATCAAGTGCCCTTTTCAAAGAGCATTTCTCCCATACATCCATCACTGGCACGTCCTGCACTACCAACATCTACATAAATGAATCTCAGCTTCGCATCGACAAGGGCAAGAAGCCATGGGGAGCTGAAATGACATTTGTAGTCATAATATGTTGAACCTGATTTTGGAGGTTTGGCTATAAGAACTCTCTTCCCATCTAAAGCACCACAGCAATTTGGAAACTGCCAGAGAGAATGAAATTCTGCTTGGATGCGAAGCCATTCCTCTTCATTTGTAGGCATTTTCATATATAACGGTTGCAGAGCTGGCATATAAGGCCTCACACACCTCAGGAACGACACTTGAAAGGAGGTTTGGGCTGATCCTGTAGGAATATCCCAGGGATGTTTTGATTCACCTGAAAATAAAATGAAATTCACTAGTTTAATATTTACCAGTCGGTGAACTACGACAACTATAGTGTGTTTACTTTTCTGAGATTGCTCGGTGGTGGCAGGTAGAAAAGACAGAGTTGTCATATTTACGGGTATGTAAGGCCCTTTAAATGCTTCCCTGCAGGAGATGGGCCTGCTTGAGTAGATTAATTCTCTTTCTATAATTATAGCTAGATGTACTGATGGCCTGTTGGATCCTGCCACACAGCGATCTTAGAAAAGTAAACACACATATGGCTAAGTAGGTAAGGTTAGGTATGTCGGTATACTCCAAAAGTTCTCTTGATTTGGTGGACAACTGAAGTACAGGAGGGTCTGCCCCTACTATAAATTATTGAAGGAATATATCAAATAGACGTACCTAAACAATAAAAACAAATATTTTTTCACAAGGGTTTAATTTAAATATTTGCCACCTCTAATGGCACTAGGGTAAAAAACCGCATGGTACAGGGGTGGACCATGTACGATCAGTGTGTACAACTACAAGAAAAGTACATTATAACGCGTCCTGACACCGGAGTAGAGGTCTTTAGCTCCGTTTCTCACCAACAACAAGTCGCGTCTGATGCCCATCTCCGATGTCAGGACGCGTTTATGATGTACTTTTTTTGGGGGTTGTACACATTGATCGTACATGGTCCACCCGTGCCTGTACCTTGCGGTTTTTTTACCATGTCATAACCTAATTATCCTATAGGCTATAGCCTAGTAACTTACCTGTGGCCAAGTGCCTCAATGTGACTGATAATCTCTGTTCTGGTGGAATAGCCCTTCTCATCCTGGTCAAGAGATAATCAAAATCTTTGTTCATTCTGTGGTAGTTGTAGAAGGCAGCGTCATCTCCCAACCTCATTTCCCGACACAAGTTGTCAAAGATACGGAGCGCTACAGTTCAGTTGACACGGGTTTCGTCTGGCTATGGAAATAACGGCGGAGCAATACAAACAAGATGGCGGACGCTTTGTTTTGGCGCCCGGTTTAAAAACCCCGAAACCTATAAAAAACGATAATGGGGGGAACCCTTTTCCCTTTTGGGAACCGTTTGGTTTTTGGGGTGGGGGAGTACATGCGAGTAAATGAAAACGGTGAAGGGGGAGCCATTGGGAAACCGGGTTTTGGGTGGGGGGGGGGGAAACCCAGATGACGACAATGAACACGAAAAACAACAAAACCCTAGCAGACGAAACCCGTTGCCAAGTAAACGTAGAGCTCACGTACCAACAAAAATGTAGGAGGTCCCGTCCCCCCGTTGTGTTAGGCTAACCAAACGACGGCAATGAACACTAAAAATCACGAAACCCAAGCAAAAAAAACCAGTGGCCAACTAAACTGTATGAGCTCCCGTTCCAGCTAAATGTAGAGCTCCTGTCCAACTAAACTGTAGGAGCTCCGGTGATCGTAACCAAACGAACCAACCTAACCAAACAAACTTAGGCCGCGTGCCCTTACCTGGTCCGGGGGGCTTCGCCCCCTGGACCCCCAGTATAGTATATTAAGTGATTGCTACCTAACAAAGAACCACCTAACCTAGTTAGTCCTCCACGTCCTTACCTGGGCCGGGGGGCTTCGCCCCCTGGACCCCCCAGTATAGTATATTACAGTGATTGCTACCTAACCAAAGGAACCGACCTAACCAACTAAGTCTGCATGTCCTTACCTGGCCGGGCTTCGCCCCCCTGGACCCCCCCTGTGTAGTAAGTTAACAATTATAAATATCTAACCAATAACTTGTCCATAAATATGGCTGGCACCCGTATATCCTTACTGATAACTAAACAAAATGGATAATATTTCCGAGAATACATTGGTTAAAGTCAAGGCCACGTTGTTTGCTCGAACACATGGACCTGCGTTTCGAACACGTGGACTTCTAGCGAACGTGAATGTTCGGATGTGTTGAGCGTGCCTGACTTCAGCAAAGCGGAAATAACAATGGCGTGCTTAATTTTGGCAAAATAATTAGAATAACGTGCATTTACATTGATAACCTTACCTTGGAGATGTTGCTAGTCGTCCAGAAATATAGAACTTAATAAGAGAAATCCGAGTCGTTCAAATCTTCTGGGTAGAGGATTTTTTTTTTTTCTTTCTTGGCGGGACGGTTGTTTTCCGAGATGACTGAACAAGGGGAATTTGTTTTCATTAAATAACTAACTAGGGATCGTTCGTCTTGACACAAAATGTATATGTCTTCCAGCGTGACGGGAACGGCGGCAGCGAACGCCACAAGTGTGCGGAACACGACAAATTCTCGGCAGAAGAAGACATGGTAGCTATGACGAAGCACTGAACTGGCTGAGAAGCAGGAACAGACTGAAGGGTCGAGGAAGGTCGGCATGGTCCGTTCCAGGTACTAGTTATCCTAGCGGATAACTAGTACCTGGAAAATATGTATCGAAGAATGTAAAAAAATGTAGGTCATACAGATGAGTGGGCAAGGAAAGAAATATCGAATAATGGTGGGGAAAAAAATGTATCTCCTACAGATTATGTTGGCACGGGTAAAACTATCGTGGGCAAGAGTCAAAATATCGAATAATGAAAAAAAAATGGAACTCCTGCAAGCATGGGAAAAAAATAGAATAACGAAGGGAAAAAAATGGAGCTCTTACAGTTCAGTGGGCATGGGTGAAAATATAGAATACTGTAAATTAAATTGGAGGTCCTAAAGATTAGTTGGGCAAGATTAAAAAATATCGAAGAGAATCGGCTTTCATGTTGATGCATGTTTCGGGTTCGGTCCCTGTGGGTTGGGTTCGGGTTTGGTCGGCTGGGGTCGGGTTTGGTAGGCTGCGGGTCATCTGCGAGAACTACTTACCTTGGCGGAGGGATTACGGACCGGGCAAAATGGTGTTACACGGTCCGGTCAACTGAACTGTAATCTACCCAAAGATACCTTTATCCTCTCTTCTCCTGAGCCACTCTCGAACCCACAAACGTTTTTTGTTGCTCTTGCATTCACGTAACGACTCCAAGAACACCACTCACCCGCAGCACATCTTGCAACAGTCCGACGATTTCCGGGCGCCAAGATGATATCAGCTGATCAGTTTTGTTTACTTTTTCCTACGGCTCCTCGAAACCACGAGATCCTAGTGTGACGATACAACACTTTTGCTCGCGAGCATCGGCTGGATGCTGGCCAAAAGTCTGCGAGCAAGAAATGACTAGTGTGAGACCAGCTTGAGAAGGTCTGCAATACTCGTAAACGCCCGCCGTATGAGTTACCTTCCCAGGAACCAATGAAAACTCGACCTGCCGGAGAGGTGCTCTGACCGTACTCAAGAGCCCGCAACATCACGATATAAGGACTCGCCACTGGAATTCAGTCCTACGGGCTGCTCTATGAGCAAGAGCCCGTGCTGGCACAAGGCCAGCTTAATCTTAAACAACAACAGAATTCAGTCCTACGGGCTGCTCTATGAGCAAGAGCTCGTGCTGGCATAAAGCCAGCTTAATCTTTAACAACAACAGAATTCAGTCCCTACGGGTCAGCTTAATCTAAAACAACAACAAGAATTCAGTCCCTCAGCAGTCATCACTTGATAATGTCCTGTGGATCAGGAAGAAATGTCGCGTTGGAGAGAGAGAGAGAGAGAGAGAGAGAGAGAGAGAGAGAGAGAGAGAGAATTGTATAAGCAATAATAAATCAAATGACTCAACCGAATTTTACCATGCCCTTTGGTGCGTTGCTCGCCAGTCTAAGCAACAACGAGCAAGCCGTCATCAGAAAGATAGAGAAGACTTTCTACAAGATTAATAGTGCTGAAGCAGCAGTCATTTTTATATTATTATTATTATTATTATTATTATTATTACTCAGTAGATGAACCCTACGTGTACGGAACAAGTCCATAGGGCCAATGACTTGAAATTCAACCTTCCGAAGAATATGGAGAGGATCTTTATTTTATTATTAATATTATTGTTTCAGAAGATGAACCCTATGCGTATGGAAGAAACCCATAAGGGTCACTGACTTGAAATTCAAGCTTCTGAAGAACATGATGCTTCATTTGAAAGGAATAACATACGATACAGTAATAGAAAATATAGGAAGAAGAGGTCAGTTATTAGAAAAAAAATAATTAACAAATAGATAGAACGTAAGTAAATGAGTGTTGAAATGATAACACAAGCTTTTATATAGTTTCACGAAGCGAATAAACTTGGGACATTGAAGTTGATACTTAAAGAGGCAGAATGTGATAGATGATGTCTGTATCCATGCAGCCAATTAAATATGATTGACTATGAAGCTAATTCACTTAACGCATAACCTTTCAATCATTATTAAATATATCAATTTTGGTGCGATTCGAGACCACACGCTGAATTAAAAGGCTTTCATTTTGAGCCAAAAACTGTATGTAAATCTTAAAAAAAAAAAAAAAAAAAAAAAAAAATATCGGTTTATGATAGTTTTAGTATGCCAAGATAAATTGACTACTGGTCTGATTTTTTTTTTTTTTTTTTGAGCAGCTGGTTTTGTAAACAGAAGACTGCTTCCAAGCACCTTTATGACTAAAGTGAGCCAGGACTCTCCTGGTTATATTACAGGGTTATAAACTTATGTGGTTATTTTGGACATAGAGATTAATCCATTATAAAAGTGATTCCTGACACTAGATCAAATATACTATTTGCATTGAATGAGTTTATGCTTTATTTATTACCCATTTACCATCCTCATAACTTAAATAGTCATTCTTCCCAATTTCTAAGTAAATTCCTTAATGTTAAATCCATTACAACTGGAATGGAATGGAATAGAGAGTTTAGGCAACAGGCCAAGCGCTAGGACCTACGAGGTTAATCAGCGCTGGGAGGGAGATTGAGAGTAAAAAGGTTACAAAGGCGTAACAGGAGGGAAACCTCAAAGCAGTTGCACTATAAAATAATTGTTAGCAGAGGGTGGATAGCAAGATGGAAGAAGGATAATATGAATAGAGGTACAGTAAAAGGAACGAAAGGGGTTGCAGATAGGAGCCGAAGGGACACCTTGCACTTGGATCTGCTTCGTAATTCAGTTTTCCAGTTACCAACTCTTATTCTTTCTCGTGTGAGGAGTCTTATACCCGAGATAAAGACTTGCCATGCTGCTTTGCTGATTTTGCTATAGTTCTTTATTCACAATGTGAAGGCTATGTAAGAAAGGGTTAGGTACAATACTAGTCTAATGATACTTCACCAAGATACACTTTTATATCACTATGATTTACGACCTGTCACTGTGATCCTGATGGTGCTGGCGAGTTCACTGACCTCGTGGACCTTGCACAAGATTGACTCAGAATCATAAGGTTTCCTAACCTGATGTCCTCTCTGTGACTGGAATATTTTGATCCCCCACTATTGAGAAAA
>NC_087202.1:147846930-147919430 GCF_015104395.2 Macrobrachium nipponense | reverse complement strand
TTTATAGTCGTTATCATGAACTTCATCATGTTCTAAAAACAGTGACTTAATTACTTCATTGGGGGTGTTCTTTTTTACTATATTTTTCTTGCACAGTTCAGCTTTTGGGATGAACCAAGGTGGAATTTTGGAAGGGACCAATTCATGAACATTCTGAGTCAGTATAGAATTTTCATTTACAGATGCATTTAGCCGGATCTGGAATGGAAGAGAAGATTTTGGCTTGAATTTGCTAGCATCAAGTTGATTAATAACCTTATTTGATGGATTGCTAGCATAACTTTTGATCCTCATCAAGTATCGGAGGCCTAATTCTTCATGTCGTAAATCAAGTGGAAGTTGGTGCGTATCCACATAAAGATTCTCGATGGGGGATGTTGGAAAAGCCCCAGAGCAAATACGTAAACCCATATTTTGGACTACATCAAGTTCGTGGAGTTTACTTTTGCAAGCTGATGAATTAATCTGGCATCCGTAATCCAACTTTGATCTACATAATGCATCATATAGTTGTAGCAAAGTTTTCTTATCTGCACCCCAGTTAAAGCCACAGACCACTTTCAGAAGATTGAGAGATTTCTTTACTTTGCACTTTAAATTTTCAATATGCTTTGACCATGTGAGTTTGGAATAAAAAATCCTTCCTAAGAACTTGACATCATCCGCATATGGTAGAACAGACCCATCAAGTTTCAAATTTGGTATAACTTCTTGACGTCTACTCCTAGTAAAGCAAACAGCAACGGTCTTACTTATGAGAACCTAAAACCGTTTTGTTTTGCCCATCGAGAGATAGAGTCGATGGATTTTTGTAAATACTTGCAAGCCGATTCAGCATCATATGCAGTGCAATAAATAGCTAGATCATCAACGAAAAGTGAGGCCCGTACAGGATTTGAAATTTCATTGATGACGCTATCAATGGCAATGGCAAAACAAGTTACACTCAGCACACTCCCCTGTGGAACACCTTCTTCTAGTTTGAATGGGGAAGATAAATGATTTCCTATTCTTACTCTTACAAACCGGTCTGTTAAAAAGGAATTAATGAATTCAGCTAATCATATTTCCTTTTATGCCTAATTTATGCAGTTGCTTAACAATTCCGTGACGCCATGTTGTATCATAGGCTTTTTCTAAGTCAAAGAATACACCAATTGTCTGACACTGGTTTACAAAGCCCTGTTGAATTTGATTAGAAAGTCTTAGCAGAGGGTCAAGGGTAGATCTGTTTTTGCGAAAGCCAAACGAGTGGAGAAAGTAGTTTGTGTGTTTCTAAGTGCCAGACTAAATGAGAGTTGATCACCTTCTCCATCAGCTTGCATACACAGCTAGTAAGAGCTATGGGCCTGTAACTTGTTGTCTGATAAGGGTTTTTATTTGGTTTTTGAATTGGAATTTCTACAGCAATTTTCCATCCTCTTGGTAAGATTCCAGTATCCCAATTTTTATTAATAATCTTCAAGAGGTATGCTTTTGCTTCCTCGGGTAACTGTCGAAGCATTACATACAGGATAGTATCCTCACCAGGAGAAGTATCATCCATTGAAAAAAGGGCATCTTGTAGCTCATGTAGAGAGAATTTAGCGTTGTAAGCTTCAAGATTACCACCAGATAAATCTAAAGGAACCTGGGTGTTCCTAATCCTCTGGAAGTTGGTTGAATAATTACTTGCACTTGAAATGTGGGAAAAGTGCTGACCTAGGAATTCAGCTACATCTTTTGGACTTGTTATCAGTGAATCTCCAACCTTTAAAGAGGGTGTTTTAGGAGGAGAAAATTTCCCTGCAACTTTCTTACTTTCTTCCAAACTACTCTGCATGGAGTTTTTGAATTAATTCCATTTATGTAAGGTATCCATGTATTTCTTTTCGCACTACAAAAATATCGACGCTGTTTGGCAATAGCTCGTTGATATATTGTCTTAACAGTAGATGTGCCACTTGACTTATATTTTTATAGCATCTTCTTGTAATTTTTCTGAGAACAGCACATTTCTTATCCCACCAAGGGACAGCAGGTCTTCAGATTTTTTCCACCTTGTTTTTGGTATAGCAGCCACTACACTTGTTAACACCGTACATATTTCAAAAAATAGTTGTATGATTCTAAGTGGCATTTAAAAAGATTCATAAGATTTGTCTAATCTTATACCTCTATATTTTTTACCCAGTCGCTTCCATTACCTTCCATTTTGGTGGTGCTTCTGTAGGAAAATTTCTCACGAACTTTAAAAGGATAGGAAAGTGATCACTACCATGCAGATATTCGTCAACAGACCAGTTAAAATCCAAAGCTATGTTTGAGGAACATATACTCATATCAATAGCTGAATATGAATTAAAATGTATGTTATGGTAAGTCATCGTACCGTCATTAAGAATCACAATATTATTACTATATAGTCCATGAGCCAGGCAAGATTTGACTACCATATTGGGGGACTAATAACCACTATGTTTTTCAGTAAGCTTGGTATATGGGTTGTATGAAAATATGTGATGGACATTGCAGAAGCCCAGCTTAATAGCATTTTGGCGGCCATCTTTGAAAGAGGTGCTAAACCCAACAATAAAATTATGTATCTCCACAAAAGAATGCTCTTGTTTCACTTTTAATTCAGTAGAAAGAATGCCTAATTGTTATAAATTTTTTATTGTATATAACATAATGCATCAAATGGCATACTTTTGGGGTGGTTATCTGTTATTTATTTGTTTATATCCAGTAAAATATTGTGAAAAATTTGATTTTTCTCTAATTTTTTTCATTATTTTGTGCGAATAGTTCCATTTTCATTATATTTTTTTCATGTTTTGCTCATATTCAACCTCTGAATATTGTTATTAGTTGAAATATCAAATGGTCACCATGTATTTCTCTGTCCACAGCTTTGTCAAATTAAAAACTAGTGTCATATACATTTATACGTATATTGATATGTATATATACCATTACCTATATATTTAAGTCATTCATTTTGTTCATATTTGCTCACTTATTCAATGCTTTGTCTGTTTTGTGTTTAGAGAGAATTTAGAAAAGAATTAATAAATATTTATAATTATCGACACATTTAATATGATGGCGATATAATATTTGAACGGCCCCTAAATATATGTTTCAGGCTTGACTTAATTTGGCTACCAAATGGCTGATGAAGAAGTTACAACAAAGCGACCAAGAATGGACCCTAAGAGCTGTGTTATATGTGGAAAGTGTCCACACTGAATGAACTAAGTAGTCGGCCTCAAGATGAAGCCATCCTGGATTACCCTACATGAAGCTGCAGAAATAGAAACTTTGAACCAATATTTAGCTTGGCACAAGAATTCCCAAAAGCTTATCAAAGTGTACTGTATCACAGAAAGTGCAGATCTCATTCACTCATAAAAAGGCCCCCTGGATAAGCTAAACCAGAAAGTTTGAACTCAAGATGATGATGCCTTCATGCCTAGGCAATCATCCCGACAAGGCCCTCCCTGCCCCTCAATCTACAGTGTATGATAAGGTGTGCATATTATGTTTAAAACATCAAAATATGTTGAAACCATACAAATACCAGGGAGCCATTAAAACCAGCAGTTGAGCTAAGAGCTGATAAAAGGTATTAGGGACATTGCCACTCAATGTATGGATGAAAGAATCCTTGCTATCACATCAAGAGACATTGTTGCAGCAGAGGCACACTATCATAAATCCTGTTACAAAGGCTACACTCTTACTAAACCTGCAAAGAGTGATGACAACCAGCAGGAAGAGGATCATTACCCAGAAAGTGGAGAAAGCAGCTATGAAAATGTTGAGTGAATTTATTCGTAATGATCTTTTCAATAAACCACGAATTCTTCCCTTAACTGAGCTCACATCAAAGGTTATAACCTTCACGAACCAGAAAGAAATATATGAAGTTACAGATGCCACAAAGAGCCATCTACGCCATAAACTTGAGGTTGAGGCCCCCCCCTGAGTTTGGAGAGGCATTACATTTCTTCACCATATCTCGCCTGGTCTATCTGAGACCTGACAATTTGTCGTACGAATCAGTCATTAATGAAAATGTACTGTAAAGAAACAATTCAGGCATATACCCAAAATGATGACTTTGATGTTTAATAGTCCAAGATTGCCCAGTTTTTACGCCATGAAATAAAATGTGAAATCCCAGAACAAACACGGCCTCCACACCCTCAAGAACGTTAGTGAATGGATATTTGACCATACCAGACAATCTCATGAAGTTTTCTCTGACATCTACTTTTGTGGAAAAGAACAGGCACCCACCTTGTGTGTTAATAGGTTGTCGTGGTCTATTGCTCTAGACATTATCTCTGGTGTGACTGTATGTAAGGTGCTTACACAAGCATGTCCTGCTTCCTTTGGTTGTAAAAACACTTACAGAAAATGTTGAGCTGATTAAAACAGTGAATCGATTGGGACATTCATGTTCATATCAGTTTTAGAAGAGATTGACACTGCACTCTGTCTTGAAAAGCTAGAGAACACAGATAACAATAGGCTCCCATTACCTTCAGATATCCATCCAGACAAGAGGAGGTACTCAGTGGAGCAGGAACTTCACATCGTGTGAATGGAATAATTGTAAAGGCAAATCGATGACATGTACCCCACCTAAACCACAATTATCCATCAGCAAAAAGGACATACCACTTCCAGTGTATACTGCAGGAGGCAAAAGGAATGGTCCTGCACCAGTAACACCAGCTGACCTTTCTGAAGTATTAAAGGATGCTGCTTGGAGGGCACAGCGGAGAAATATTCTATTTATAATAGAGCGGGCACAGGACCCAACAAATCAAACAGTAAGTTCGTGGACAGGCTTCAACATTTTAACCAGAGACAATATTCCAGTTGCATCAGACACAGTTGGGTACCTACCAACAATAAATGCTCCTACAACAAAAATGACAACTGTACAGGAAATCCTCCATCAGTTCATCACTATTCAGTCATCACTCCACCTAGACAGCATAGCAGTTGTCCTGGATCAAGCTTTGTTTGCTAAGGCAACAGAAATTGCATGGAAGTATCCAGAAAAATATGGAAAGATTGTATTAATGATGGGGAATTTCCACACAATATGCAATTTTATGTCTACAATTGGAAAAATGTATGGTGATGCAGGAATGCAGGATTTAGCTGTGGAATCTGGAGTTATTGCAGAGGGATCTATTAACAAAGTGCCAGAAGGAAAACAATACAACAGAGCAGTACGTTTTCATGAGCATGGCATGCATTTCAGGAATGGCTAGAAGATAAACACCCTGATGCTCTACCATGTTTATCTGAAGCTAAAGGTGTACTAAATGAACTGCATCAGAACATTTGTGCTCCAATTTATCATGATGTATTGGAAAACAACTCTTGCAAAAGTGTCTTGCAGCTGTTCCATGATTATATGCGTGACATGAAAAACAAGGGTCCGTTGGCATCATACTGGATGACATACATAGAAATGGTTGAGACACTTCTTGGGCTCTTGCGAGCTGACAGGGAAGGTGACTGGCTGCTTAATATAGCATGCATTCATGAGGTAATTCCTTGGTGTTTTGCGATGGACAAAACCAACTATGCCAGATATCTCCCTGTGTACTATGAACAGATGACTCATTTGAAAGAGAATTTTCCACAGTTGTATGCTCATTTTCTTAATGGTGGATTTTCAGTACAACTCAGTTCAACTAATCCATTTGCACGCATTGCAGTAGACCAAACTACTGAAGAAACTGTCAACAAGGACACCCAAACTGCTGGTGGTACACGTGGATTTAGTCTTGAACCTGGTACTGTGTCTCGTAATTATTTAACAGCAGAACACCGAGCTGCTGCTGTGAGGCAGTTACGGGAAAGAATATCCATCCATTGTTCAAGTCTAAGTCATCCAGACCTTGAATTGATTCGCATTATGAGAGATGAAGCTGACGTATCATCACTAGTAGATCTACTTGAAAATAACTGGATCAATCCTTTCCAGCAAGACCCCTTAGATGTAGTCAGCCTTTCCACTGGAGCAGCTGCACCCCCAGAGGTCTCCCAGGATTTATTGTCAGCAAAACAAAAGGGAGAGGAAGCGTACCTAAAGTTTCAAGTACAGCGTCTACAGCAGGGGGAGGGATTCTATGATACCATAAACAGACTGAACCTGAAAACCTTCCACAACATGAAGAAAGGAAGAACTATCAAGGGAACAAAGACTGAAGTAATGTCAAGGCAGATCGCCGGGTTTTGGTAACATGCTTCTGATAGCACAAAGAACCGTAAGTTGGGACATGTTAGATGTTTTCAGTCACCCTCTTGGTCCTCTACCTTGGGCACTAGCTAATGCTGATGGCACAATGAAGAAAACCAATAAGGCTGTTTTGGGGAAGCATTTGGAAGGAAAAGTACATCCAGCAGAAGAAATAAGTGAGCCTCATGCAACAATTATTGATGCCATGGCTCTCATTCAAAAGACCCAAGGAGAGAATCATACTTTTGATGAGTTATCAGATAAAGTGCTAGCCAGATTCTTTATGCAAGCCAAAAAAGTAAAAGAATTGATATAGTGTTTGATATCTATAGAGACCAATCAATCAAGACTGCTGAACGGGAAAGCCGTGGACATGGTTCACAGATGGGTATAGCATTTACGCAGATTAGACCAGGCCATAAGATAAAGAATTGGAGGAGGCTGCTCACTTGTACAGAAAGCAAGAACAACCTGACAGCATTCCTGGCTGAAAGCTGGAAAGATCCAGAGAAAAGAGTGAAACTTGGAGAGAAAGTCATGTTTGTAACATTTGGAAACAAATGTCTGAAACTCATCCAGAATGACTGTCAAATAGTTGAAGAACTGGCATCAAGTCAAGAAGAAGCTGATACTCGTTTGCTTCTACATGCTAAGCATGCAGGAGAAGAATTCAACTCATTGCTATTAATATCAGATGACACAGATGTTTTAATCATTTGTCTTGCTCTAAGCCATCTGATAAAGTCAAATATTCATAAGAAGGGGCACTAAACTGCGCATCAGACTGGTCGACACCAGTAAATTGAGTAGTGCTACTGGGGATAGTGTGAGAAATGCGTTATTGGGGCCCTTCTTCTGCATGGACTGGATGCGACACTATTAGTGCATTGGCTGGACAAGGCAAGCTGAAGGGCATTAAAACTAATCATTCAAAACCAGAAATATCAAGTGGCTTTCTCTGAACTTGGTTCAAGTTGGCAGCTTTCTGGTGCAATATTTGAACTCATTGAAGAATTCTCATGTAAATTGTATTCGCGCACACAAAGTGGTCTGAGAGTTAATCAACTAAGGTACGAAATGTTTCAGAGCCGCCAAGGGGATGTGAATCAGGCCATTTACCACCTTGCCAGAACACTTTGTACCAGCACACACTTCGTGCTAATTACCAGTCAGCCATTTGGAGGAATAATAGCCTTGAAAACTTCCCTTGTATTCCAAATCCAAATGATGGCCATGGATGAACAATTAGTAAAGGGAATCTGCTGATTCAGTGGATGACGACTATGCCAGCCCCACCCAGAAGTTTGTCCTCAGTTTAATGTCCTGCAAATGTTCCAGCCAGTGTCAACCAGCAAACTGCTCATGCATTATAAATGGATTTAAATGCACAGCAACCTGTAAGCTTACAGCATGTTCCAACATGGTTGATGAAGAAGAAGAAATGGAACTAGATTCTGAGGTATTCCGAAAGTGATGAGGACTGAATATCAAATTGTGGATCAGGTACAAAAAGAGAACACCATTTCATCATATGTAATGTGTGTTTTTTAAAATATGCCATAATAAGTTTAGTAATATGTTTAAATTTTACTCAAAAACATAAAACAATTTACTAGGGACAGTATGTGCCATAATATATACAAGTATATATAATTCAATGTCGTAGAAGGAGGGTAATATCTGAATCAGATTGCACATGGTCATGTGGATTAGCAGATATTTTTACAAGGAGGTACTTAATAAGGCTGAGTCAGGTAATACGTACTTAAGTAAGAACTAAACTTATGGACAAATACAAGGAAAATAAAAAAGTTGAAAAAATGCAAAAATTTGTGATTTTCTCATATTTTTATGATTTAAAAAATAAATTATGTTAAAAATTCACCAAAAAGTATGAATTCTCCTTGATAATCTTGTATACTATAATATCAAACAATTAGATTGGGTCTGAAACAAAATTATGGAAGGCAGGAGGCAAATTTCTGACATCTGGGCAATTTTGGTAAAAATGGCGGCCATCTTTAAAGATGGCCGCCATAAGGGTATTAAGCTGGACTTCTGAAATGTCCATCACATGTTTTCATGTACCTCAGACACTAAGCTAACTAAAAAACACAATGGCTATTAGTCCCCCTTGGTGGTAGTCAAATCCAAAATTTGGAGTGGTATGGCTCATGGACTAATGGGACTGAGAGCATTACAAGAATACAATCCTCTCCACTTTAATCATAGTGGGCAGGTAACCAGACACAATGCCAAGAGTCCTATCTCTATGAAACCGGCCAACCCCTGGAATCCGAAGGCCAAGTTTTGTTCGAGAATAGTCCCGCGTGCCAATATGGAAATACTGACACTCCTAGGTGTCCAAACATTATCGGGTAGTTGGCAAGACCACCACAGCTCCCACAATTGATTTTGAAAAAAAAATTCCAATCCCGGATACGATGTCCCCTAAAAAAAATCTGGACAGTGAAATTGGTAAGAGAGTTTTGACAGCAAGGTGGGAAACAGTTGATAAATATGAAGGAGAATGAAGCAATTATAAGTAATAGAAATAGGATGAGAGAAATTTAGTCAAACTGAGGAAAAAATTCACCAGTTCGAGAGCCCTCTTGCTTGTCACCAGTCTTCAGCACTTGAATGATATGCCGTGCGGAAGCTCAATGACTTCATCAAGGCATTCTCTCTTTGAGAGGGTCATCTAATAGAACAGGTAGGAGTACATTTTCCCCAATAACTTATTCTCTTGATCCCCTCGGTTTGTGCCAAGAGGTGCAAGGTGGTGGACAAAGAATTCTGATGAGTTTTTGTTTTTGTCTTTTGGAATTTTGCTGCAAACATTAGTATCTTGAGATCGATACTTGTTGATTGTCATGTTGTACACTTGAGTAGCCGAGGGAAAAGTTTGCATCGGGTTCTGTCAAATCTCCTTCAAGGAGAAAAAAATCATGTGTTTTGCACCTTGGGAAAAGTTGTTGTTGTTGTTATATATATATAAAAATATATATATATATATATATATATATATATATATATATATATATATATATATATATATATCTATATATATATATATTTATGAATACCCTTGATTTCTGTTCAGTAGAGATTTTTGTGCTCTGTTGTCTGTACGTCGATCTTGCGGAATAGGACCGTGGCTTCCCCATTCTGGAATAATGTTCACTGATCAAAGCCCTTCCCTTTCTTTCCAGGAGTAACAAGGGAGAAGCAATCAGAGTTTTGGACCTCGATGGAAATTTAGGATTTTTCTGTGGTATCATGAATGCCATCGATTTTACTTCAGCTGAGATCTTTGTGCTGATTCATCAGCACATTGATCTCTGGATTAGGACCGTGGCATCCCCTCTGAATAACCCTCACTGATTGAAGCCCTTGCTCTTCCACTTGAGACGACTGTTTTCATAGTGGCACTGCATTCCTTGATTTACAGGTATTCTCGGCTAGTTAATTTTTTCATACCAATCTCTGGTCTCGTGCTGTTTCTCGTCATAAAGGGTACGACATAAGCTGAGCCTGGTAGTAGCTAACCTTCAAAAGAAGTACCTGTTATCTTCGAGGTCTCGGCTGTCTTCCATAGAACTTCCAACTCCTCCTGTGTTCTTGTTTAGGAACAGTCCTATTCATTCAAGAGCTAGTCTTCTTTGGTGTCCTGTTGTTGCAATTGAAGCCTCCCTTTGAGGCAGCTTCGCATTCACTTTCTTCATTAGAGAATGAAGGCGGTCTGCTTCCAGTCCTCCTTTTTCCTCTCTCGGATGACAAGAAGAAATTAAGCTAGTTCTCAATCAACAGGATCCCTTGAATATACTGGTATTTTCTCCTTGCCACAAGTGTCTTATTAGATGCGCTGACCAAATAATAAGCACATACCCGTAGGAGTATTGTCGTCAGCTGTGACCGAGAAGAAAAGTACCTTCTCATCAACATCCGGAAAGTCAAAGCATCGTTTTGGCCTCCTGAGTTGTTGGGATTTGGGTTGTTTTTAGGTACCCAGTGGTGTTTTTAATCAACATACCATGGTGCTGGCATTATCACCAAACTGGAGGGCTACATTTCTCTCCTGTTATGAAGATATTGTTTGACTTATTATTGTTTCTCCTCAGTGCAATATTCTCGTTTAAGGTTCCTGTCTCGTGCTCCTCGTACGCCTTTGTGAGAATCTTCAGACAGATATCTCAGTAGATCTCATTCTCTTTGTGTTACCCAAGTATGACAGAAGTCTGTAGGTCATCTGCTCATCGCAACCTGAGCATGGGGCCAAATTCGATACTTTGTCTTCTCTCTACATTTTATAATTCGTAAGGTGTTCAATGAACAGTGTTCACCATGAATTGAAAGTAAATGACGGAAGACTCCACATGTCACCCGACCTGCTAACACTGCTTCCTAGGTAACTAGAAGAGTTTCCTTACTGAACTAAACCTTCAGTGCCATTGACACGAGTAGTTCCTCAGGCAGTAAACAAAATCCTTGTCTTTCATGGCTGAAGGACGACTATCCAGCATTCCTTGCAAACATAGGCTATCTCGCTGAACAACAACAGAAATAGCTGGAAACTCTTTGTCGTTTTGGTAGAATTCCTGGGATATGAGCCATTTTTGCTGGTTGGTGTCAGTAAGGTCACTTTTCCTTTGGTCAGAATCGTGAGTTACTTACCTCCTATTTGGTTGTGTAAGACTTAAGTCCCTATTTGCCCTAGTCATTCACATAAGTAATATTGTTTCTCCTCAGTCTACTGATGAGAAACTTCTTTCTTTCATACTATCACAAGACCTCAGGTCCCTAGACAAAACTTGACTCTCATTTAGGGCACATTCACCCTTGCGAGAATCAGCAGAGTTTTTTTTGCTTTTCAAGACCTCCTCTCTCTGGCATTGGAGAAGGGGATAGAGAAATTGTTTGGATCTACTATAATATCACTATTCTAAAGGTGGATGTCAGAGTCTTGACTCCATCTCGAATGCCACAATTAACTCTGAATTCGGTCGGTATCTGTTGACAGGTTCGAGTCCTCCATGATCCGTTGCTCCTTGGTCCGTAAGCAATTTCCTAATGTAAAGGACCTCAGTTTTGTATAATTAGGAAAAAAAAAAATAACATATACCTTTGAAAAAACGTCATTTTAGGGGGCTTTGCAGTGAGAAATAAATCAATTAGCCATAGTGTAACTGTTTTGCAACTCTGAAACCGGTTGTTTGAAGAATTGAAGAGTGCTCTACAATTATTTTTGATAAAAGATACATTTTATAAGAATACTTACATTTTATCCATGTTGATATGCCATTGTCTCAGATGCATCTACATGCATTGGCCATGAACCCCCCATAGTAAAATGTCAGTCAATTATATTTGTGTAAATTTCGTAAGGAATATTCTTTTCTTAGATGTTGGCAATATCATAATAAATAATGCATTGTGTGGAGAGAAAAAAAAAACATTTTTTTATTGTTTTCATTAGGATAATTTCAGTGTCATTCCAGGAATTGGGACTTGATTTATATATGTGGTTTATGAAGTGTTTGACATGATTAACATTTGTCACAGTTAGATTGTGGAAATAAAAGATTTCATGACGTACATACTCTCATGACTGGATTCGCTTAAGAAATGGAAGTTTTTTTTATTCTGTTTTTCAGGCTCGTCCTGAAACAAGCTCCTCGACCCATAGTAGTGAAGAAGCTGATTGATGTGGATATGCCTTTGGTGGATACAGCCTCTCCACCCCATCAGGTAAGAAAACATGTCAGTTCTCATGTGAATCCCTGAAAAAGGTAACCTTGATCACATGTTAGAATGAATTTTGCCCTGTAAAAAGTAGTAGACGTTATATCTAATAGTCTTCCATCTTGTGAAGTGGGAAGAGTATTTTTATTTGTTTTTTTGGGGGGGGGGGGGGGGGGGGGCCACACTACTCATTTTTTCCCAATAAGCTTTGTTTTGTATCTCGTCGGGAATGGACTAATATGAAATGGAAGGAGGGACAGGGTTAGGTTCTGACTTTAATGTCCAAAGAAGGAAAACAATCTTTACACTGTTGAAAAGAACATGTCTCAGTAACTCATATATATTCATGTTTTAAGAGCCTTATGGAGAGAGAAAAATATATAGCCATAGTTGAACTGTTTTGCTAATTTTGAAATCTGTTGTTTGAGGAATTGAAGAGGGGAAGCTGCCAGTATTATACAAGAATTTTGATGAAAATATATTTTGTCATATGCGGAACATACCTTTGGTCTTAATAATAGGATAAATCTTCTAGTGCCAGCAGGAAACCAGGTAAAAGCAATGAAAGGTATTGATGTAAGGAATATGTGGCATTTGACAACTCATGCGTGTACAAGGTGGAGGGGGGTCACTGACTACGCTTGAAACTCCGTATGGCATTTAGTCTTTCTTCAACTGCCTTAGGGAATGGATGTTCAATTTTGCTCTCCTCCTCACCAAGCTGTTTTTTTGCTTATTCATTGATGATTCTTTGTGTATGAGTGCTTGTAGGTGCTTTTGTTTTAACACATGGATCCCTCTAAGATTGTTAGTCTAGTCCCTGGCAATATTGTGTCTGGGCCTTATAGGATTCCCATGATCACTGTTTTTGTCTTCCTCCTTGACCGACCCCCCACCACTTGCAGTAGGTGCTGTTCTAATTTTTGCGATATCACTAACCCCTGATTGGAATGTTGTTCCTGGTCTGTATTGCAGTGCAAGAACTTCTATAAGAAGAGGGATGATCATAGGATATCTAACTTGTCCTTCTTGGGAAGGGTTCACGCCTCGTGTGGACGATTCTGCCTCCCCTTCCAGAGTTTTTCCCTCTGGTACGTCTTCTGTTAGCACCCTGTCCCTCCCCTTTTCTTCCATTGATTCGTCTTTGGAAGCTAATTATATCTTAGTTTTACCAGACCACTGAGCTGATGAACAGCTCTCCTAGGGCTGGCCCGAAGGATTAGCTATTTTCACGCGGCTAGGAACCAAATGGTCCACCTGCAGCTTATTGTGGAATCCGAACCCCAATTATATTAGGTGATGCATTTTTTATCACCAGAAATAAATTCCACTGATTCTGCATTGGATTTCTTTGTGGGAATCGAACTTGGATCACTAGATTGGTAGCCAAGCGCAAAAACCATTCGTCCAACAGGAACTTTAGTATCGGAGTTGCTCAGGGTGATATTGTGTTTTAACGCTGCCTCTCTCTCTCCCTCTCTCTCTCTCTCTCTCTCTCTCTCTCTCTCAGGAGGAAATCATTCTCCTAGGAGAGCGCGGAAGCAGCACATCTTTTAACTTTTTTTCAGGGGCTGATTCTCTCATGATGGCAGCTTTGTGGACTTCCCTAGGCTTGTGGGTAATCCCCTTAGAAGGCCTATTTTTGTATTTCATGTCTGCTCACCTTCCAGCATAGTCTCCCCAGCTGTCTTCCCTTCTCCTGGCCACCACTACTTTGGGTCTTGAGGTACAATTCTTGGAAAGGATGTAATATAGAGCAGTTATATAATATGTGGGAGGCAGGTCTCAAACAAATTTAAATTTATTACATAGATTGTCTATGTAAGAATTAATATGAAGAACAAAAAAATTTATATACATATATTTATAGATGTTTTTATATGAAATTTAATTAAAAAATTTACAATAATTTAATATAATCTTTTTTTTATATGAAATTTTAATTAAAATTTTAATTTTTTCTATTTAACTTATTTCGATGTCAATTACCTAGATATGTGACACCAGATTTAATAGACACAATCAATCAATAGAGTGCTGTCACCCAGTGGTACACCGTCAGTAATTATGCGCAGCCTCGGTCACACCTTTATCTCGCTGTCAGGGAGGCCATCAACTCAGGCTGCCAGTCAAATACCATGATTTTACTTCCAGCAGCTTCTCTACTTCAGTCCTCAAGCTAGTTGTTCTTCACCTCAGCCCGTTCAAGTTTGTTCATATGGATGACAATATCACCTTTGACCTGTTAAGTTCGTCGTAATGGATGGACAAGGCTCCGATTAAGATATCGAAGGTGGTCCATTCTCAGGTTGTTGATCCAGGCCTTCTATAATACAGGCGGCCCTCAGTTAGCAGGCAGGGGTCCCGTTCCTGGCCGCCGACGCTAAGCGATTTTAAAGCCTACAGGCTCTGCACACCTTCTTTCGAATTCTAGACCAGTTAACAGCGCGGCCTAGACCAGTCAAAAGGCGCGGTAATGGACACAATAAGTACCTAAAATTATATTTATGCAGTATAGTACTATAGAATTTACTGTACAGTACATTATAGTATTATAAATACTGTAAAGTGAAAAAAGCCTAGCTTTAATCCTTTGGGTGTCTAGAGTATGTAAAAATATAATAAGGTTTTATACAGTGTACAGGTAGCTGTAGTGTTCAAGTTACGATAATTCTTCTTGCGATAATCCGATTTTATGAGAAACCAAATTACAAATAGCCTAACTTGATCCCATCTTCTAGTTACACAAGTTCAAAAACAGCAAAAGAGAATGATGAAAGTATGGTTTTAACGTTATACTTGTTGCGTAAACGTGTACAGCATGACCGTCCGAACGAGAAACAACTTTAAGTACAACCAGATTGGATAACATCCGTTTGGCTTGTATTTCAATCATCATACTATAGTACACTATTACTGTAGTTGTTATAAATCACGTTATGTAGAATAGAACTGAGATATCTTAATGTAATAACTTTATTCGCTATAGATCAAAGATCAATCGGGAAATATACTCTTAAATTTAAACCTGCTAACTGACTATTATAGTGCATCGGCAACAAGGATAAGACTCCAGTAAACATACGCCATCAAACACAACCGTAGATAAAATTGAGATGATATCATTTTAATCAAAACTACTGTGCTTCGAAACACATTTTACTGTTGGTTTCATGGCGATATAAGGTAAATAACGTAAAGTTCGTATTTTGATGATAAAAAGGAAAATTGTTAAAAGAATACGTAATTTTTTTACGAAATAAACATGCTGCAAACTTAATCTGTTAACAAAAAAAAAAAAATTATTTCACAATGACAACGAGACCTATTCAATTCATATTTCCACCTAAAAACACGTTGTATAAGGGAAAATAACCTTGTCTCATATAAGTCAAGTAACTAGATATCGTTTATGCTAACTAGAAGCAAGAAAATTTGTGGCGAAACAAACAATTATTCGCCATCAGTTGACTTCAAACCAAAACATTGGCCGCTCCGCGGAATACTGGCTTAAATTTTGACGTATTTTACAATACAATAATATGAGAATACATACAATATTATTGGGTACAGTGAAGTAATGTATAACTTTTAAAGGATTTATGGAAAAATTCATAATTAATAAAATAACACCATGCCTTTTTCAGAACTGTGCCGGACAAGAACGAACATGAAAAAACATCCTCTGACAGTGTGGAGGGTAGTTACAAAAGCTGCCTTAATTTGTATCATATTTATGTACAAAAATAAAAATACCCTATACGTATTATATTTACATACACATTTTAAAATTAAAAGCATGAACATTTATGAAATCGACACATCGATCGCTTAATTGCACTCTTTCAAACTATATTTTTGGAAGAGCGACAAGCTGCGGCTTACAAGAACTAACATGAAAAAACATCATATTTGATAACGTGAAGGGCAGTTTTCAAAAGCTGCCTTTGTATCATAATTCTGCGCAGATATATAAATACCCTATACGTTATATATTGTCATACATTTTAAACATAAAAGCCTGAACATTTATAAAATTGACATATCGATTGCTAAATTTGCACTTTTTTTTCAACTCATTTTTGGAGAGGGGTAGGCAGCGGCTCACAAGAAAGAACATGAAAAAACATCCTCTGATAACGTGAAGGGCAGTTTCAAAAGCTGCCTATGTGTCATATTTCTGTACAGAAATAAAAATACCCTATACGTAATACATTTTCATACACATTTTAAACATAAAAGCATGAACATTAATAAATCAACACATCTATAGTTAAATTTGCACTTATGTAACACGATATTTTCAGCCTACAACAGCGTCAGAGGCATATATTTTACCCTAATACCTATGTAATAACTCTCCATAAAATTTGTTAATATAATTTGCATAAACTTCATGGTCTGAATGGCATTTCTACAAATGTATGAATTCGTTAGACATAACAGCGCTAGCGGCGCTGTTGACTAAAATTGTGGAGTAAAAATGCCCCTTAAAATCGCCTTTATTTTTTTAATGAATCATTTTTTGACAGCAGCCGTAAAACGATTCACTGCTAAGTGATTGCGCCATTAACCGTGGGCCGCCTGTACTCCTTTTCCTGGATGTGTTTCTAGTGACGGACGTGAGGAGGTTGTTGGTTGTGGTCTCCTGTGACCAAGAAGCTCAGGCATTTTTTATCATTCTCTGATAGATTCAATTCTTGTTTCTTGGACCATAGTGTCTGAGGATGAGGATAGAAGAAACAATCTCTTCAACTGTCTTCTGTAGTGGTTTCGTGCTTGGGTGGAGATTAGTGCATATTCGAGGGAAGCGATAGTTCTTAGCAGATGAGTTCTGCTCATAGTTGTGCACTGCTCAGCTCACTCGATTCATCTGAATCAAGTGCTCCGTGTTGTAAAGGAGAACTTGTGCTCTACTCAGGTTGTTGCTTTGCCTTGGCATGAGTACCTTCCTACCCTGTACAGCAGTATTTCAAGTGATGATCGCTTATAATCTACCCCTCCTTCTGGTTCTTCTAATAGAAAGAATGAATGAATGATTGGAAGTTTTCTGGCATCCTGACATCGAAGGTCACTGATGCTGATATCGTTTATTATAAATAAAAGAATAAAAGAATATTCAATTAAAACCATAAAAGCAATATGTCATTACAAAAGTTAAGTAGCTTTCAGAAGACCTGCTTCTGAAATAAATCTAAAAATGCCACTTGCATTGTACGACACATCATGTCCAAGAATCTTGGCAAGGATGAACCTGCCATCCCACCTCACCTCGAGCCTCAAACAGATATCTATTTCTTTCCATGCTATAAGTGGGGCATTCAGTCAACAAAGAGTACTCCCCCACTTTCGGGGTATTACATTATACTTCCAAGGGGATATAACATTCGTTATTTCTCTCATCTTATTATCAACTAAGCTATCGCAATGCTGTTGCCAATTATTACAAATAAAATTCTTAATTGTAGGTAAAAAATCATTACAGGGAATGGGATACCTTCTTGGTAGCAACTCAGCTGCAGCATTCTTTGCCAGTGAATCTGCCTCCTCATTTCCAGACACACCTACGTGTGCTGGAACCCAACAAAATCGAACTGTTATACCTTTCAGACCAATAATGAAAAACCACTCTAAAATCTCTAAAACCAAAGGGTTACTAGAATTAAAAACTTTTAAAGCTTGGAGGACACTTTTTACATCACTAAAAATGGTAAAATTGGCCTCCTCTTTTAATGCTACTTTCTCAATAGCAGTTAACCCTTAAACACCTATTGGACGTATTTTACGTCAATGAAAACTGTCCGTCGGGTGCTAATTGACGTAAAATAGTCGACGCTAAAACTAAAAGTTTTTTTAAATATTCGTGGAAAAAATAGTTATAGGCCTACTTGGCAAAAAATTTTGAATCACGTGCCTGAGGGTTTGATGCTGGGAGTTTCATGGATCAAGCTGTTGTTTGTTTACAAGCATTACCCAGGCGCACATGCACGAATTACTTTGTTCTTGCACTAAAAAGCATCAGTGACATATCTCAGAAATTATTCATCACTTTGTCGTTAATTTTTATACCATTTTATATTAGCCATGGTTGTAACTTTTTTTTATCATTTTGAAATATTTTCATATAAATAATGATAAGTGCCAAAATTTCAACCTTTGGTCAACTTTGACTCGACCGAAATGGTCGAAAAACCTAATTGTAAGCTAAAACTCTTACATTTTAGTAATGTTCAATCATTTACCTTCATTTTGCAACAAATTCGAAGTCTCTAGCACAAAATTTTGATTTATGGTGAATTTTTGAAAAAAAAAAAAAACTTTTCTTTAAGTCCATGCGGTAACTTTGCCGAAAAAATCAGAAATTCTTTCATTGGATTGTCGTAATGTTTGGGCCGTTACATAAAGTTTTACATATGAAAATGTGCACAATTTCTTGTTAAATACAATAAAACACAACCCATGGTTGTCGCTTTTATCCCCCCCCCCCCTGATCCCAACTCCTTGACGAGGTAGGGGGCCTTAGGGATCCACTGCTGAGAGAGTATGCCCCTTATGCCTACACTCTCTGCAGTGGATCCAACTAAACATTGGGACCTTTTAGCTCCTTTACTCCTCCTCTTATAAATTTTCCCCTTCCCTTCTTCTTTTGTTGATGACCTTGGCATGGTTTTGGACTATTGAATTGACTGCTCTTTTAACTTGATGGAAGGTGGAGTGGACTGCATGCCACTCGCCCGTAAAACTAGAGTACCTGACGTGGTCAAGCGAGGGGAAATTTTTATGTCAAGCCATGTCTGCAGTGCTGGGTCCGATCTCATGGGACTGACGACCCTTAAGGCAATGTGGGTATGGCGTATATCAAGGCGAGTGTCCCAGGTCAGTTACCACAGCATAATAGTATTGCTACTCCCTCAGTTGGGCCTCCTTGGTGAGAGAGATCTCATCTTGGACGAAATATTTAATCTTTATATGCATATGGAAACTAAAAAACAAAAAATCCCTACGACTTCCGGGATGCAATGGACTATTCTAAGGAAAACCCAGGTAATGAAGAGCAGGCTGGTATTAAAAACTTTAATACCATACAAGCCACAAAGAAAAAGTAAATTTAGAATTGACCCAACCTTGACTCACTTCGACTCCCTCTTGGGAGTGGAAGTTGGTCAAGTTCTTGACCTTGGAAACTGACAGAAAAATATCTGCATTAAGATTGGAAAATTATTTAAGTAGACACCCAAAACTCAGAAATGTCATTTAGACAAATAAAAGAACGGGAGTGGTTAATAGAAGCCACTACAAAAAATCAAAATACAAAACTTATTTAATTCATAAAAGAACATAGACAATATAAAAGTTAACAATAAGAAACCATGACAACATGAACAGTATACAGGGTACTGTAGTACTTCCTAAAAGTGAAGAGCCAATAGAAAAAAATATTTTGCTGGATTCCCCTAAAAAATGTACAATAATGTGCAAGATTGTGAAGTATACAGTCTAGTCAGTAGACAAAGTAATGAAAAGACATTGAAAATAGCAAAAATAAAATTTGAAGGCCAAGAATTGCCTTTCAAAATTAAAATCATGGACCAATACAGAGAACTGAGACCATATGTGCCAAAACCACTACAGTACCAAAACTGTAGTAAATATGGATATACAGGGAAGAATTGCAGAAATATATCAATTTGTGCGTATTGTGGATCTGACAAACATACCACGCAGTGGAAGTGTGGTGAACCAAAATGTGTAAACTGTGGCCAAAATCACCATGCTAGATCTAAGGAGTGATTGTATTATATATACAATACAGAATTGAAATTACTTCAGGAGAGATCAGGAATGCCAATAAGAGAAGCCAAACTAGAGTTGAGAGTTAGAGAAATGCAGATCCCTGCTAGGAAACAAAGTGTTCTCAACCGCAATGAGCTCAAGGAATGAAAACAAAAATGGAAGTAACAAACCCCTAATAGATAAATCAGAAGAAAATAACTAATATAGCAAGAAAACCAAGAAACTTGTGCAACTGTGTGTTCAAATTAATTTAAGATATTGGAGGAAATGGAAGCACAAGAGAATGATACAAGTAGCAATGAAACATTACAAGATTATTATAAGAGCTGGAAGCTAAAGATGAAAAGAGACCTTTAGAGAGAACTCCACTAAAAACCAAAAAGCCAACAATTCTTAGAGAGGTATCTGTTAAAGCAAAGACCAAGGATCTGCAAAAAATGCACAGACCAGAAAATGATAAGAACATACCTTTGTCTCCTAAAGTAATAATAGAAGAAATGGATGGAAATACCCAGAGCAATGAAGAAATAGTAGAAGAGAACACCATAGACAAAAATGATTATGTGAAGGGAGAAGAGATTACTCCATCGCCAGTAATTGGTGCACTAAGAGTAAATGAAAAAAGGAGGACACACAAAAATACGTGGATGTAATGAATGTTTCATCGAATTATGCAACAAAGACAGAAACATAACAAAAGACAGTTTAACAAATACTATACGAAATTTTATAAATATATTAGTAAAGAAACCACTAGTTCTAGAGACTCACAAAAAAGCTGTAGTGCATTGGACATCTAATGTCCTATAAGGAAAAACAAATAAATGTCGTAAATAAAATTTTAGAAAAAATACAAATAGATAAACCACAACAAGAAAGTAATGCTTGAACATTCTTAACATGATATTTTCAATAAATATATAATGCAATGGAACATAAATGGTCTCCAGACCAGATTACATTTGGGAGAATTACAACACTTACTGAAAGAATACAAACCAATGATATTATGCCCCCTCAAAGTGAGACCAACTTGACGTGGTGAGGGGGCTCTTGAACCCCTGGAATTTGTTCCCGGATTTGAGTCCAAGAGTCTCATGTATTTAAAATATTAGAAATGTTTTGGAGTAATTTAGTGGAATTTTTCACTTTTTTTCACTGCTTAGGTGAGTCTGAGAAGGGATCGTGCCTTGGAAGGGGTTTGCATTCAAAGCTAATTGTGGGAGTTGTGGTGGTTGAGTCGCCACCCAATATAGTTTGGACCTAAGAGATAGTGATGGGATTTTCTCATTGCCATCTTGAGGGCGGAACCACCTCCAGGGATCAGCCCATCGTAATCCCGGGAGGGCTGGTGTTTGGGGATGGGACTCCTGGCTCCTATCTGGAAGCCCACCAATACGTTTGGAGTGGGGAATCTGTCCCCATTAGTGGGGGCAGAACTCCCAGCAGGCAGATTGGCTTATACCTGGGCCACTGCAAGCATATTGATGCTATCCCGAAAGGATAGGGTATGGGGTGGACTATTGGGAATCAACTCTCACTTGTGCCATTGGTGGAGAATGTGAATACCTGACTGATCCACGATACTTTCTTGATAAAACCAAGCAGTTTTGGGTGTGTAGGTGAGCCGGTTTGTGTGAGGTGGTCTGGTGTGTGCGTGCTTAGTATCCTGGGATTGCTTTGTGGGCTTGTGCGGTTAGTTGGGGTGGGGAGTTTGGGCATTAGAGGCTGCCTTGGTTTCCCTTTCTGATGTGCTGTTGGGGTCTCAGCAGGGCTCTTGGATTTTGGGTGCGCACTTTTTGGACTTCTGAATATGAACCGGCATTATTCTATGGATTTGGACAAAAGTTTTCCCTCCCCTGGATCCGACGACTTACTGGCACTGGCAACGACTTCTGGCTTGAAGATGGATATGAGCTCGGCTATCGGACAGAACCAAACATTGAGACACCAGGGTGTTAGTAAATCTGGTGGATTTGATCCTAATAATAGAGTCCTTCATTGCACTAATATAAACTTGTCATTAGATTATGAGTGTTTGTACAGTGTAATGGAACAATTTGGTAAAGTGGAAAGAATGAAATTAGTTCTGGAAAAAGACAGTAATTTTCTGGTTATGTTAAATTTTCCTCACCCTTGGAAGCCAGTGTGGCACAACAAAGACTCCATGGCCACATTCTTAATGATTCGGTTCTTAGCACGAAAGTGTTTTCAGTGAAAAACTTAAATGATGAGCCGTTTGATTTTATCCCTAAGAATGAAGAACATGGACCAGCCCCATGTACCAGAGTGCTTCCTACCCCTATATGGCATGTGCTAGCTACAAGGAGGAGGGAGGAAAAAATTTTATAAAGGCTGCTGAATGTATCGAGAGCAAGGTAGGTTCCATTCCCATTGGAAACTTGAAGCGTTATGGAAAGAACTTGCTAATAAAAGCTGGTAATGAAACCCAAGCAATTTTGCTATCGAATTTTAAACCTCCTGAAAGTGGAAATATCGAATCTATTGCATCGCATAGATTCTTTAACACACTGAAAGGGGTAGTATACTCAAAAGACCTGCATGTTTTTGAAGAGGAGGAGATTCTCCATCGATGTCCTCCTTGTGTATCTCACGTTAAAAAAAACTTGGAGGGGAAGGAGCTATACTTTTAACTTTCTCCTCCAGTTACCTACCTGATACTATCATTGTTGGCCATGAGAGGATGCAGGTTAAAAGATATAAAAGTAATCCTAAACATTGTCGCAAATGTTTTGAATATGGCCACATTAAAAACTCGTGAAAAAACACCAGAAAATGTTCTGTGTGCTCTGCGGAGCATGATAATTTTGAAGTGTGTGCAAATTCTAGGACTTGCCTCAGATACAGATTTGAAGATGTATTGGCAGTGGCTGACAATGAACATGTCAGCATTAGTGAAGCAAAGCGTGTGGTAATGGGGACAAACAAAAGTGCCAACTCTACCTATGCTTCAGTAATAAAACTTATGAAAAGTTCCAGCAATGTAAGCCAACTAATAACTGCATCTGATAATAGGCATCACATACCTGCTACTCCACGGACTGAATGTATCGAAAAATTTTCATCTGCTAGTGCCTTGGAGTCCAACACCAAAAGTTATACTTCAAGAAGTACAGAAAACTCACCTACCAAAGTCAATACAAAGGTGACTAATATGATAGTTGCAGGCTCACCTCCCAAAAAAAGGGAGCCAAAATTAATTAATAATTCAGGAAGCTGTTCCAAAAACACTTCCAACAACAAGCCAAGGTACCAATCCCAGTTAGATAGAGCTACTTCAGAGCCATCAATTGTCACAGCCCCAAACAAAAATGAAAATAAAACTATAATTACAACCACCAAGAAGAGCACAAGGAATACATCCCCAAATAGTGATGGCTTTAAAATAAAAACCTCAAATGGGTTCAGTGTTTTGGAAGAGATCTCTCCAACTAGAAAGGTGGTTCCAAAAGCAGTTTCAGCCCAAAAACATACCAGTTTTGATCAGTCTTGCCGCCCTAAGACAAATGAACCTTGTGATTTGCAGAATCACAGTAGAAATTCTGATCGGAATCAATACCAGAAATAGTGATCAGCCAAAAACTCTAAATTCTAATTCAAAATGCAAAAAGATTAAAGAAAAAGTCACTTATAAAGGAGAACGTCCTCTCCACACTAGGAACAGTACTTCCCCTCTAAGGAGTGGGAAGTAGACTTTTTACCACCTTAACATTCATGTTCGATATCCTTCAGTGGAACGTAAAGGTCTCAGAGCCCGTGCAGAAGACCTTAAAGTCTTAATTCATGAATTCAATCCAGGGATTATATGCCTGCAGGAGACAATGTTAGGTAACTCTCCTTATAATACTGGACTAAATTATTCAATATTTTAACTCCTCTCCCCAAAGTGGTGGTCGGGCCCTTGGAGGTGCTGCAGTTATTGTTAATAAAGCTCTGCAGCACTCCATAATACAATTAAATACAACTCTACAGGCTGTTGCTATTTCAGTCATCTTGGAAAAGAGGATAACAGTCTGCTCCTTATACCTTCCACCAGATCTTGTTTTTAACAGTGAAGATATTCAGTCCTTAATTAACTAACTTCCAGCTCCTTTACTTCTCCTAGGTGATTTTAATGCCCACAACCCCCTTTGGGGAAGTCGGTTTCTAGACAGTAAAGGGAAATTAATTGAAGACGTTATTGATAGGAATGATGTTATCCTGTATATTAATGGGTCAATGACTTTCCACAGCATTCATGATCATCATTTCTCTGCACTGGAAACCTTAGTATCTCTTCAACAAGTATCCACCTTGATTTTTAGTTGGTCCTATTAACGAAAATTTAAATGGGAGTGATCATTACCCAATCCATTTGAAATATGCTGTGAATGGTCGGTCCATCTGAAGTTTTACCAAAGTGGAAGGTAGAGGATGCAGACTGGGATAAATTCAGTAAGGGCGTCATAGTAGATAGGGAGTTTGAGTCATTTCATTCTCATCTAGATGCTTATGATTACTTTATTGAATCTACTCTGAAGAGTGCTGAAGGCTCGATTCCCAAAACAAAAGGCAAACCTCATAGACCTGCAGTTCCCTGGTGGAATAAGACTTGTGGTATTCTGAGGAAAGTTACTAGGAAGTGCTACAGACGTTACAAAACTAGTGGTTCTCCTCAGTCTAAATTAATCTACAAAGGTGCTTTAGCCAAGCAACGCCGCTTTTATAAGAGAGCCAAAAGAGAAAGTTGGCTTTACTATATTAATGGAATGAACTCAAAAGACTCCACTGAAAGTGGTGTGGCGCAAAATAAGGAGACTGAGAGGGGAAATTTGTTGCGTCCCCATTACCCTCATTTGAAAATAAATGACATTCTGATCACAGAGCCCACTGAAGTTGCCAATGAGCTAGGAAAACACTTTTCTGAAGTTTCCAGCGCCAACAATTATTCTCGAGAATTTCAAAAAATTTGGAATTCTGAAATGATTCTGGAATTCGATTCAGGAAAATCTGAACCATACAACTACAGGTTTTCCTTGAGAGAATTATGGGAGGCGCTCTCCTCTAGTGAATCCACCTCCAGGTGAGGATACAATCATATATGAAATGCTTAAACACCTCCCAGACGTTGCCAAAAAATATTTACGAAGATTATAAACAAACTATGGGAAACTGGAATTTTACCCAGCGACTGGAAAATATCCATAGTTGTTCCAATTAAATAGCCTAATAAAGATGCTTCCCTAGCCACCAGCTATAGACCAATAACTCTAACCAACTGTGTGTGTAAGCTGATGGAGAAAATGATAAATACTAGACTAGTTTGGCACTTAGAAACTAAAGGATTATTATCATCATTTCAATTTGGTTTCAGGAAAAACCGCTCCACCCTTGATCCGTTGCTGAGGCTGACCAACAAAATCCAGCAAGGATTCGCCAAACAATGTCAGACCATCGGAGTATTTTTTGTCCACGAAAAAGCATATGACACTGCCTGGAGAATTGGCATCATGAAAAAATTGCACAAGGTGGGCATATGTAGAAGAATGATCAGATTTATCTATTCCTTTTAAACAGACATATTTTAAAGGTAAAAGTGGGAAACTCTCTCTCCCAACCTTTTGCGCAGGAGGAAGAAGTTCCCCAAGGAAGCGTTTTAAGTGTAACACTCTTTTCAGTGGCAATAAATAGTGTGGTTGAAAAAATCTTGCCTCCTGTTAAATGCTCACTTTTTTGTTGATGACCTTGCAATATACTGCACAGGATATGATTCATTGTCAGTATGTAAACATCTGCAAAGGTCTATTAACGCAATTACTAAGTGGGCTGATGAGAATGGTTTAAATTCTCCTCTTCCAAAACAGTTCCAGTAAGATTTAACAGATACCGGCGTGTGGAAGAAGTTCCCACACTTAGTTTGAAAGGATCTATCATTCCTTATGAAAGTGAAGTAAAATTTCTTGGGAATGATTATTGACCACAAATTAACATGGGCCAGCCACATAAATGCCCTAAAGATTAATGTGAACAAATCTTTGAATATTATAAAGTTTGTTTCTGGTTTTAGTTGGGGGCTGATAAAAAAAATCCCTTTTGAGGCTATATGACTCACTGTGTCGTTCCAAGCTAGACTATGGCTGCCAGATCTATTCCTCAGCTTGTAAAACCAAACTAAAGGAATTGGATGTTGTACAGAACATGGGGTTGAGAATATGCTCAGGGGCTTTTAGAACTTCCCCTGTTGAAAGCATATATGTCGACACAGATCATCTTCCACTTGATCTAAGAAGGCAAGAGCTAGGGTTGCGATACGTGGCTAGAATGAAAAGTGCTCCAAAAAATCCCTCCTTTCAAGTACTTAGGGAAACAGACTCGCAGAATTTCTCTGGTACAAGAGCTTCTAAACCATTCCAAACTAGCCTGAATGAGGATGTTATGGATAACCATCTCAAATCCCAGAAAGTCCTGGAAGTAAAACATCCTCTAAATCCTCCATGGCTTATTCCTGAAGCATTAGTATGCAAGAAATCATTTAAGAAGAAGGACTGTACTGAAGAAGAGATTAGGGGAAAATTCTTAGAGCATGACGTTACCCATGCCAATTATATGAAGATTTTTACAGATGGATCAAAGTCAGATAGTGGCGTTGGGTGTGCTGTTATCCTTGGTGATACAGCATATACAGCTAAATTACCTGACTTTGCATCAATATTTACTGCTGAATTAACAGCCGTAGTCTCTGCCATAGATTTAGTTCTTCAAAGTAGTACCACTAATTTTGTCATACTGATTCTAAAAGCACTTTAGAATCTATCAAAAGATTTAATAGCTTTCATCTGTTAATCCAAAAACTTCATGAGTCGCTTTTTCGTATATATTGTCTGCGTAAGTCAGTCTCTTTCTGTTGGGTTCCTTCTCATGTGGGGATTCATGGAAACGAGACTGCAGACAGGGAAGCAAAAGCTGCTAGCGCTTTGCCAGAAACAACTTTCAGGAAAGTGCCTCATACAGACCTAAAAAGTCCTATTAGGTCTTATGTATTAAGTAAATGGCAAGAAAGGTGGACTTCTCCTCTTCTTGCCAATAATAGTAAGTATAGAAGTATTAGGAAAAATATACTGCCGTGGCCTTAGTCATTCCAGCTTGACAGACGAACAGAGGTTATTTTAACGAGATTAAGGATTGGGCACACTTACTTAACCCATCAGTTTATTTTAGAAGGAAGCAGCCCACCAGTGTGTGCTTACTGCAACGATATACTAACAGTAGAGCACATTCTGATGGTTTGCCCCAGATATTTTAACCAAAGGGAAAGATATTTCCAGGGTTAATCCCTCTCAAATATCTTGGGAGATGAAGCAGATATTTCTGCTCTCGTCTCCTTTTTAAAGTTAGGCAATGCCAGAGAACCTACATTGAAAGTAGGGGATTTTAATGCTCACAACGCGATATGGGACTGTAACTGTACAATCTCAAATAGAGCAGGGAGTAAAATTGAAGAGTTCATGGAGTCAAACGACATGTGCTGTATAAATGATGACGAAATTAGTACTTATTCTTCGAAAACACATGCGACATTTTCTTCAGTAGACCTAACTCTTTGTACAACAAATATAGTTGACAGAATAGATTGGAATATAGTTGATGACTTGCACACCAGTGATTATTTCCCAATATTAATATCCTTATTACATAATAATCCTGCAAAACATGTTCCTCATTACAACATTCATAAAGCAGACTGGGTGAAATATGAAATGCACACAAGAAATATCCAACCATTTGGATATTTAAAAGACCGTAATGAAACTAACAAAATTCTTGTTGATTTCATTAAAAAGGCTGCTGATCAAGCAATACTAAAGTCAAAGCCCCATCCAACAAAGCACAAAGTCCCATGGTGGTCTGATAAACTAACAGAGTTAATTAATATAAAACACTCAAAAGGGAGACGACTAGATAATTTAAATGGAAAGTTCATTAAAATAAATAGAACATTACCAATATTAGAAGGAACTTAACAAAAAATTACTATATTATTACTAAAAATTGATGCATTAAACCCCATATACAACAAAATATCTGCAAAATTTAAAAAGGAAGTAATTCATGGAAGAATAATTTCATGGAGGAAATATGTATCAGATCTCTCTAATAATACTCCCATACAAAAAATATGGGAAAAATTCAGAAAAATAAATAGTACCAAGTTAAACACCTAGACAATGCTATATTGAAAGATGGAAAAAGAATACTTGATCCAAAAGAAATAAGTTAAATATAATAGGAGAAAACTTAGCGAATGTAAGTAGCAATAAAAATTTGGATGGATACTTCCGCACAAAGAAAAAATAATGAACTAATAACAATAAATTCAAAAACACAAGAAGATATATATTATAATAGAAAATTTAACATGGAAGAGTTGGAATATGCTCTCTCGAAGAGCAATAAATCTGCTCCTGGAGGTGACAATATTTACTTTGAGATGATCGACCACTTAGCACCTCTGGCAAAGTCATACTTATTACAATTTTATAATCATTTATGGCTTCAGAATTTATTTACCTGATGAATGGCGTAAAGATATAATAATTCCTATCCCCAAACCTGGAAAGGATCCAAGCAATATTAATAATTACAGACCAATATCTCTATCAAGTTGCTTATGCAAATTACTTGAAAAGATGGTAAATGCTAGACTAACATAGCACATTCGACAAAACAAAATTTTAACTTCCACTCAATTTGGGTCACATTAGATTCTCTCTCTATCCTAGAACACCATAATGCAAAGGATTTGAGCAAAAGCCGAAAACTGTGGCAGTCTTTTTTTGACATAGAAAAGGCTTATGACACTACTTGGAGGTATCTTATATTAAAGCATTACAAAACAACAACGTCCGTGGACATTTACCATGTTCATCCAAAGTTTTTAACAAATGGAAGTTTTCAGGTGAAAATTGATGATGCCTTGTCCAGAACATTCCCACTTGAAAATGGTGTTCCACAAGGAAGTGTCCTTAGTGGCACACTGTCTACCTTAGCAAATAATGAAATTGGTAAAAATCTACCCAACGGAATTAAAGGCAACCTTTATATGTATGATTTTGGCATATATTAACCAGCATCTCGCATTAAACATGCAGAGCGAATCATTAACAAATCTTAATAAAAATAGGAGAAATGGGCCTCATCGGTAGGGATTTAGAATTTTGCCATAAAAAAAATGCCAAGCAGTATAATAAAAATAGATGAATGGGCCTCATCTGTAGGATTTAGATTGTCCATAAATAAGACTCAAGCAGTCATATTTTATAAAGATAAAAAGATGGAAAAAAGGTGAAGAAATAGATTTGAAAATCAGAAATCAAAGTATACAAATTGGCCAAACTGCAAAATTTTTAGTTTTAGTATTTGATACTCACTTGAACTGGAACGCCCACATAACATATGTGAAATCAAAATGTAAAAGAGCATTGAATCCAATTAGAAAATTATCAAAAACACATAAAGCAACAGTGCTGTCTATCATTGACTAGGGAAGTGAAATATATGGGTCAGCTTCAAACGCAGTTCTGAAAATGTTGGACCCCAGTTCATAATGAAGGACTTGGAATATGTACAGGGAAGATTTTAAATCATCACCAACCCATCCTTTACAGGTTGAATGTGGTGAACTACCTCTCTCTCTCTCTCCATAGAGAGGTAGTAACGATGGAAAGTGCCCTAAGAATTCAGTCAAGTGATTCACCAACCAAAAAATTACTTTGAACTAAGGGATGTATTTATCAAAAATCATTCACCACCTTTACCAATTAGATCAAGAAGATTGTTTGAGTTACTGAATATAAATATCCAACTACCTCCTCCTTGGATTATGAATAAAATAAAAATTTGCACAAATTCAAAATATCAAACAAAAAAAGTATTCCTATACCCCAGAACATCAGAGACAAAAATACAATAGAGCGCATAAGCCGAAAAGGTCCACATTATGCAATATACACAGGTGGATCCAAATCAGAATACGGAGTGGGATATGCTGCAGTGTCCCAGGATAAAACATGCCAGTTCTCGCTTCCTAATAGTGCCTCGGTATTTACAGCAGAGTTATGTGCAATAACATTGGCCATAAAAATAATCAAAGAACACACTAACAATTTTGTGATTTATAGTGACTCTAGAAGCGCTACAGAAACCATTAAAAGTTATAATCCCAAAAATATATTGTGCAACATAAAGTTTTTACTCCATACATTATATAATAAGGGGGAAAATATTGAAATATGTTGGATCCTTGGCCATGTCGGAATGGAAGGAAATAAAGAAGCTGATAAAGCAGCCAAGGAAGCAGTCCACATGTCGAGAACAAAATGTAACATCCCTATTAGTGATTATGTAGCTTATATAAAAAAAAATCATTGTAAATAAATGACAAAATATATGGAAAGAAGAACCTGAAAGTAATAAACTAAAACAAATAAAACCTGATGTTACAAAATGGAGCTCCGTATATCAGAGAGAGACACACACAAGTAATTCTGACATGTACAGTATAGGCCACACATCGACTGACACATGGGCACTTAATGAGCAGCCCACGTGACCCTGCTCCAGAGTGCTAGGTATTGATAACTGTCAGACATGTATTGTGTGATTGTCCAAGTATGAACAGCAGAGACTGTCAACTTTTGGAAGTAAAACAATAAAAGAAATTTTGTCAATTTTTCACATTTTCAATGGTTCTGATTATGATGTTTCTAAGAAACTCTGATTTAATTAATAAAATATAAATATAAGTATATATACAAAAACCTCAGTGCAATGAATGATTTTAGATAAATTTTTTAAGTTTCTTGACTTTTTGTTAATTTTAATAACCTTTTTAGTATGTATGGAAACGTGAGTAAATTTATTTATGCCTGTTTGAGCTCTAGTGTGAAAGCCTCTGCTTCTGTACAGTTTTTTTTTTACTGAATTTTAATTAATTGTGTATTATACAATATGACCTATTTGGTCCCAGTCCCTGGCCTTGGCCTAGACCAGCATTTTATCAAATCCTTTGGGGCCAGCCTATGAGAGCTGAAAATCAGCTCAGTGGTCTGGTTAAACTATTCTTATAATGTAGCTTTTATCAGTTTTGAAATATTTTCATATAAATTGCAATAAGTGCCAAAATTTCAACCTTCGGTCAACTTTGGCTTGACCGAAATGGTAGAAAAACACAATTGTAGGCTAAAAATCTTACATTGTAGTGGAAGCCTATAACAATATTTCGATTTTGTTTATGGTGAATTAATTAAAAAAAAACTTACGTACGGGCGGTAACTGCCGAAAATAAAATCGGAAATTCTTTCGTCAGTTTGTCTTAATGTTTGCACCGTTTTATATTATTCGTTACATAAAGTTTTATAAATGAAAATGTGCGCAATTTCATTTGGAATACAACGAAAAAACAACAACCCATGGTTGTAGCTTTTATTCAGTTTTGAAATATATTCATATAAATCACGATAAGTGCCAAAATTTCAACCTTTGGTCAACTTTGACTCGACCGAAATGGTCGAAAAACGCAATTGTAAGCGGAAACTCTTACATTCTAGAAATATTCAATCGTTTACCTTCATTTTGCAACAAATTGGAAGTCTCTAGCACAATATTTCGATTTATGGTGAATTTTTGAAAAACACTTTGTCCTTCCGTCTGCACGGTATCTCCGAAAATCTCAGAAATTCTTTCGTCAGTTTGTCATAATGTTTACATCGTTTATATTAGTCGTTACATAAAGTTTTATATATGAAAATGTGTGCAATTTCATGTAGAATACAAAAAAAACCATGCTTATAGCTTTTATCAGTTTTGAAATATTTTCATATGAATCACGATAAATCAGAAATAGACAATATTTCAATTATGGTGAAATTAAAAAAAAAAAAATTTTTACATCTGCACGTTACGAATTCATGCATCATTTTGTTATAATATTTTCTCTGTGTTGCTAAGATCGTTTTACAATTTGCTATATACCAAAATCATCGCAATTTAGTGTAAAATACAACGAAAAATAATTCTCATTAACTTTAACCGTTTTGCTCACAGAGCGATTTGTATACAATTATATATGAAAATTTTTTCGCGCTGTTATATATTCCAATATTTATATATATGATATGATACTCCATTTCTGATGGTTGCATACTAAACTTCAGGCAATGACAAAAAGAGGAGCCAAAAAATGAACTCTTAATCTTGAAAACTAAGCGTCTTGCGATTTAAAAAAAAAAAAAAAATCCGCCTTCGGCGCTAACTTCCGAAACGCCGCTGGCATATGGGAGACACTGGTAAATAGCGGCTCGGTGTTTAAGGGTGTGAGAAACATTGAAAGATACACATCTTCCTACAAGCTATTGGCCAATATCTCTTATTCTTACACGTTGTGTGTGCAAATTGTTTGAGAAGAAGGTGAATTCTAGATTAATATGGCATCTAGAGAAAAATGGGTGGGTTATCATTATCTGTCCATGTTTTTCAAAAAGCTGTCAGACTATTGGAGTCATCTTCGATCTCAAAAAAGCCTATGACGACACTAGGCATTTTATTATAAAGCAGCTTCATGACATGGGAATACAAGGTAGTATGTTAAATTTCATCATATTTCTAAGTGATAGATATATTGAAGTTAAAATTGGAAATACTTTGTCTAATGCTTTTGAGCTGGAGGAAGGCATCCCACAAGGCAAGAGTATTTAGTGTCACATTATTTGCTGTGGGCTATAAATAGCATTGTTGAATATGTCACGCCTCCAGTAAAGGCGGTTGTTTATTGTGGGGATGTCTTGCTATTTGTCACTAGTTATGATGCCATTGCAGCTTGTAAATTTCTGCAAAAATGACAATTGCTGATGACAATTGCTTTCGATTCTCCCTTTCCAAAATTGGCAGTTCGTTTTACTAGAAGTACTTGAAAGGAAACTATCTCAAATATTAAGCTGAGACACACACTACTGTAAGGACAACGCTTATCCATAATTTTCTCTGTATATAATTCATCATTCGCGTTGTTCTTACTTCCCTCCGAGAGAGCGTTCAGCGGGCTTTCCGCCAGTGTATAAAGCTTGTATAACCATATTTTGTGCACTTTTATATTTTGTATTTTATGTCTCTCAAGAAACATAAATCGGGTCTCGCCGACCCACCTTTACTCTCTCACGGTCGTGGTAACCACATTTCCGTCCGCAGGCTGTATATTTATATTTCCCTTGACTGTAATAAAATCAGTACACTTCTACCTGCCTCTTTGTCCACCTCTCACAACTGTACCTCCCGGTTTTGGACGGTGACCCAAGCGGTTTTGGCTCAGCCATTAAGGGACTAACTACTGCCGCTCACCTTCAGAGATCTTTAACAGACTCACATGGCGCCTCAGTATAGATCTCTGAAAGCTCCTACCGTGGAAATAACCAACGCCTCTAACGGACTAAATACGGCATACCTGCCCAAGGTGTGTTTTCAGGCGTTTCCTCAAACGGTTTGGCCTGCCATTCACGACTCTGTCGACCGTGTTTCTGTGAGAGAGGACAATGGGCGCAGACAGTACCACGCGGGAAACCCAGGCCTCCCCCGCCCCAGCGACGGCCTCGGACACAGCGGCCACTCAAGCTGTCAAATTGCCCCCCTTCACAACGGCTGACCCACCGACCGCCTGGTTCTTCCGAGCCTGAAGGGCAATTCCGGATCGCGGGGCTCACGAACAAAGTACTGCAGGCTGACCTCATCGCAGCGGCTCTCCCGACAGAGGTGTTCGACCGAATATCTAACTGGCTGACCGGTCGAGCACGAACCGGACTTGTCACGCTCGACGAGATAAAAGAAAGGCTCGTGACAGCCTATTCCGCGCCCATCGCTGAAAAGGCCGCCCGCGCCCTCGACCTATTCGCAAACCCCATGCGTGGCGCCGACCCCCAAGATGCCTGGGACACTGTGATGGGCCTCATCCGTCTGCCCGAAATAGGCCCCGACGGAAAAAAGAAAGAGATCTGCCTGTGCCGCGAAATATTCCTGCGGCAACTTGAGCCGGACGTCCGAAAACAGCTGACCGACGCGTACACCCTAGAGGACGATGAACTACTGGAGAAGGCAAAGAAACTGACGTTGTAGAACAATGCCATGAAGCTCGCCGCCCCCCGATACCTCCGTGTGCCTGGCCGCAGAGAGGAGAAGGAAGAAGACAACGACGACCCCAACGCAAGGAGATCGGCGCCGTATCCCAAGGGAAGTCCTCCCACACGCAAAGAGGTGAAAACTCCTGGTGCCGCTTCCACCGGAGGTTAGGGAGATTCTCCAAGAGGTGCGAAAGCCCTTGCACCTTCCAGCAGTCAAAAAACGGCGACGGCAAACAAAACCAAGGCCGCCCGTGGCAACGGCCTTGTCGGAACCACACACAGTAGGGTTCTACGTCCGCGACGCGATCTCCGGCCGGAGGATGTTGGTGGACACGGGGGCGATGCACTCGATATTCCCACTGTCAGGAAAAGACCGTAGCAGCGAGCCCGACAAAACAACCGCCCTCGTCGCCGCAAACAGGACCCCCATCCGTTCCTACGGCACGAAGCCCCTCGAGATATCCATCTTGGGGTGAAACTACGTCTGGGAATTCACAATCGCAGACGTCAGGATCCCGCTACTGGGGGCAGATTTCCTGGCGCAGAACGGCCTCCTGGTGGACGTGGGCCGCAAACGCCTCCTCGACACGGGGACATGCCTTTCCCTTCCACTGGCAGCAGGCCCGGGCGCCCCTACAATTTGTACCATCGTCCCCCACAAGTACGGCAACCCCCAGCAGGAATCTCCCAAAGTCTTCAAGCCGGAACTTCGTCAGGCGGCAGGGACGCCACCCAAGCACGGAATATTCCACCACATAACCACCACAGGCCCCCCGACACACGCGAAGTTCCGACGACTCCCTCCAGGCGGCGAAGCAGGCGTTCTCGGAGATGGAACGAATGGGCATCTGCAAGAAAGCGTCGTGCCCTTGGGCATCGCCCCTGCACATGGTACAGAAACCTGACGGCACCTGGAGGCCCTGCGGAGACTACAGGAGACTCAACCTCGCTACAATCCCCGACCAATACCCCTTGCCAAACATGCAGGATTTGACAGGGGCCCTCCATGGGGCGAAGGTCTTCACAAAAATGGACCTCTTAAAATCCTATTTCCAGGTTCCAGTGCACCCTGAGGATGTCCCCAAGACTGCCATCATCACGCCTTTTGGCTCCTTCGTCTTCCATTACTCAACCTTCGGCCTGAGGAACGCAGGGGCCACCTTCCAGCGCCTGATGGACAGCATCCTGGGGGACCTGCCCTTCTGCGTCTGCTACGTTGACGATATCTTAATTTTTTCCAGGTCCTTGGAGGAGCACCTACATCATGTCCGAGCGGTCCTGAAGCGCCTGCAGGAAAACGGGCTGGTCGTCCGTTTCGACAAATGCACCTTCGGCGCCAAGAAGGTGGACTTCCTCGGGCATGAGATCTCCGCGCAGGCGTGCGCGCCCCATGGCCTCGAAGGTAGGGCGCGGTGAGAAGTTCCCAACACCAACAACGGTCAAGTCCCATGCAGGAGTTCATCAGAATGGTCAAACTACTACCGCCGGTTCAACCGCCGCCGCCCGCACCATGTCTCCTCTAACACAGGTCCTGAAGGGGAAACCAAAGGCCCTAATGTGGGAGGCCGAACAAGAGAAGGCTTTCAACGAGACGAAGAGGGCCCTCGCCAGAGCCGCGACATTATGCCACCAAGACCCTACTGCACCTTTACGCCTCACCACCGACGCCAGCAACGTCGCCCTGTGGGCTGTCCTCGAGCAGATGGTCCAGGGCGAGCCCCGCCACTCGCCTTCTACAGCAAAAAACTGTCACCGCCGCCGAGACGAGGTACAGCACGTTCGACCGCGAACTCCTGGCGGTGTACCAAGCATTTCCGCTACCTCCTTGAGGGCTCCCCCTTCACGATCAGGACAGACCACCTCCCTTTGGTACACGGCTTCACCAAGGCGGGCGACGCTTGGTCAGCGAGACAGCAGAGGCACCTGGCAGCCATCGCGGAGTTCGGTTGCACCATCCAGTACGTGCCTGGCGAGAAGAACCCCGTGGCAGACGCCCTATCGAGGATAGAAATCAACGCCATGCATCTCGGGGTCGACTACGAAGACCTCGCCTGGGAACAGGCCGCCGACCCGGAGACCGCCGCATACCGCACAGCTATCACCGCCCTCAAGTGGGAAGACGTGCCCTTCGGACCCGCAGGCCCAACGCTCCTCTGCGGACATCAGCACGGGCCGCCCGCGCCCGCTGATCCCAGCCTCCCGAAGGAAAGCCGTGTTCGACGTCATACACGGACTCTCGCACCCCTCGGGCCGGACGACGATGCGCCTCCTGACGGAGAAGTTCGTCTGGCATGGAATTCGGAAGGACTCCCTTGAGTGGGCCAGGACCTGCGTGCCTTGCTAAACTAGCAAAATCAGTCGGCACACAGAATCAGGCGTGGGGGAATTTCCGCAGCCGAAACGAAGATTCGGCCACATCCACATAGATGTCGTGGGCCCCCTGCCCCCGTCGGAAGGCGCCAGATACCTCCTGACGGTAATCGATCACTCCACCAGATGGCCCGAGGCAACGCCGATGTCGGAGGCAACCACGAAAGCATGTGGTGAAGCACTCCTCGCCAGCTGGGTCAGTCGATTCGGAGTGCCAGACAAAATCACGACAGACCGCGGACCAGTTTTCCTGTAGGAGTTGTGGACTGCCCTGGACCGCCTAATGGGGACGTCGCTACACGCCACCACCGCCCACAACCCAGCAGCTAATGGCATGGTGGAGAGAGTCCACCGTTCGATCAAGGCTTCCCTGATGACGCACTGCACCGACAAAAATTGGAAGAGCCAACTACCTTGGGTCCTCCTCGGTCTCAAGACTGCCCCGCGGGCGAACGGCGAGGCATCACCCGCGGAGAAGGTATACGGGGAGCCATTAACAGTCCCTGGCGAGTTCTTCCCGACCAAGGCCGACGACGCTGACATCTTCATCGCCAGGCTTCGGGAATCTGCCGGGAAGTTCATGCCCTGCGTCAAAACCTTCTCCGACCGAACCAAACGTTTCCTCCCGAAGGCCCTATCAGGGACGACGCCCGCCTCTAACGAGACCCTACCATGGTCCCTTCCGCGTCCTACGACGCACTGACAAGGCATATCTCTTATCCATCAACGGTCGCGAGGGCTGGGTCACAATCGATCGTCTGAAACCAGCCTTCATCATGGACGAGGACCTCGCAGACACGGATTCCACAGGGCGCCTCAATCTTCCTCGGAAAGAAGCGACTCCTTCGATCGCCAAACCTCCCGGCCGTAGCTGCGGCAGCCCTCGGAAGACGGTCGAACCCCCCGAGGATCACCTCAGGGGAGGCATCCCGTCTCCGGAAACTTCCGAGGATCTACCACAGCAACTGATATCGCGAACCCGAGGGCGCCTCCGCCGCCCAGCTCGCTTCCGCAAGTGACAACCCGAAGTACAAAGAAGTCAGCCAACAATTATGCCTAATTATTGTCTTGGGGGTTGGTTTTATAAAGTTTAGGTGTAACACCAAGCACTGGGGCAGCAAAGGCCATTCAGCGCTTACTGTATAACTATGAAATTATAAGACGTGTTATATCATGAAGCAGGTTATTTCTTTGAGATAATTTACTATATTTTGAAGTGGGGCATTTTCTCCCAATAGTTCTTCAAGTGGGATATTGTATATGTTGTTGGATCTTCGTTTTATTTCGAACTTATTGCATTCAGTTAACAGATGACGGACTGTGACCAGAGTACGACAATGGTCACAGTAAGGGGCCTGTCTTTCCTCACCTTGCAACATCAAGTATTTGTGTCAAGTATGTATGTCCTATTCTTAATCTTGTTAATATGACATCTTCCCTTCGTTGACATTTTTGTCTATTCCAAAGTTTTACAGATGGTTTAATATTCTTTAATTTATGATTCAATTCTAGCCATTCTTTTTCCCATTTTGATTGACAGTATTCATTTATTGTTGTTTTAATGTCACTGTAAGGTATTTGTATTTTTTTTATAGACTCCTTTTTTAACTGCCTTTTGGCTTCTTTATCCACCTCTTCATTACCCTTTATGCCCACATGGGAAGGGACCCAACATAGTTTATATTGATAGATTTCCGTTTTACTATTATATCTATCCATTCCCTTATTTCTTCCTAATTACGGGATGAGAAACTGTGTATTGTTTTAGCGCTTCTAAAGCACTGTAAGAATCCGTGTATATTACAAAGGTATCGTTTGCCTTTCCCACCATAAAGGTGTTTTATAGCCTCTAATATAGCATTTATCTGCAGTGAATATAGAGCATATTTTTTGGGAATTTTTTCCCCTTATTTTATATTTTTTTGTTACTACAGCATAGCCTACACCTCCTTCGACTTGGAACCATCTGGTATAAATACTAATGTCCCGTTTATGTTTTTCCTGGTGTGACAGAAATTCACTCCTTAATTGTGCATCAGTTACCTTCTTATTAAATGATTTTTCACAGATTTCTATTTTAGCATGTCTCCACGGAGGTATTTTAGGAGTGGTTATTTTGATATGCTACTTGTTTTCCTAATTTTAGATGTTCTATATCAGGTTTTAATCTATTCTCCATTGGTTTAGAGGCTCTTGGTTTATTGTCATAAATTATTTGTTATGTTCTTCATATATTTGGTGTTTGGATTATCATTAAGGTTATTTATTTTAGCTATATATTTTAATCCCATTTCTTCTCTTCGTACTTTCAGGGGATCTATTACTGCTTCTACATACAGACTTTCCACGGGGGAAGTTCTGTAAGCTCCAGTGCATAGTCTAATACCCATGTTATGTATGACATCCAGTTTTGTTAACAGGGTTTTAGAAGCACTACCATATACTTGACATGCACAATCAAGTTTACTTAGACAAATAGCCTTATATACTTTTATCAGAGAGGTACTATCAGCACCCCAGTCATTATGCGCAATTACTTTTATTATATTTAAGGATTTTCTTACTTATTTTATCGACCAGTTGCTCTATATGTTCTTTAAATGTAAGTTTTTTTTTATCAAGTATTAACACCGAGGAATTTTATCTCATCATCATATTCAATTATATCATTATTTATGAACAAAGTAGAATTAATTCCTGTTTTCTTGATCTTGTAAATCTGACTGCTTTTGTTTTTTTGTGGAAAATTTAAAACTTGTTATCGGCCCATTTTTTTTATCCTATTTATGGCTGCTTGCAATCTGTTGGTTATGTCCAGCGCTTTTCACCACTACTATATATGACGAAGTCATCTACAAAAAGGGGATCTCCTTGGACTGCCTGGTGGGATCATTTCAATGATCTCATTTATTGCTATAGCAAACAATGCCACGCTTAATATACTGCCTTGGGGAATTCCTTCCTCCTGGATAAATGATTCAGAGATTTCTGCCCCCACTTTGACTTTTATATATCTTTCAGATAGGAATTCCCTAATATATTCATATAAATTGCCTCCTATTCCCCATTCTATCAATTTTTTTAAAATCCCTCCCCTCCAGGTGGTATCATATGCCTTCTCTAAATCAAAAAATACTCCTATTGTTTGTTTTTTACCAACCATTGCATTTTGTATCTCTCTTGTAATCATTAAGAGGGGGGATCTATGGTACTTTTATTTTTCCTGAATCCAAACTGTTCTGTTTGACAATAGCTGTCTATTTTCTAATACCCATATAATCTGTTATTCACCATTTTTTGCAAATATCTTACTTAAACAAACTAGGTAAGGGCTATTGGCCTATAGCTGCTTGGTGTGACTGGGTCTTTTCCTGGTTTTAAGCCAGGTGATTAAGGATTCTTTCCAGGTTTTTAGGCATGCTGTGAGAGTGCCATAATTCATTTAAAATTTCTAATAAAAAAGGTTTTGCTTTCATCTGGAAGATTTTTTATCATTTCATATCTAATTGTTGTCTTCCCCTGGAGCTGTTGGACTTGCCAGTTTCAGGACATTTTCCAGTTTCTTCCATGGTGAAAGGAAGATTATAGATTTCCTTATTATTAGATTTTATTGGTATTGGGACATAATTTTTTATTTTTAATTGGAATTTCTTTGTATAATTCGAGATACTAGATGCTTTGGCGAAGCATTTACCCAATTCATTTGCTACTAGTTTGGGGTTTGAATTGAATTGAATTGAATATAGGATTTAGGCATTAAGCCAAGCACTGGGGCATCAAAGGCCATTCAGCGCTATATAAAAAATTCATTCAATCATATATCTGTTATACTCACACCATTTAGTACCATTTTAACCTTTAATATCAATCGCAACACTTTCATACAATAAAATCTATGTGAAATAAATAAGGATTAAAAGGGTAAAATAAATAAATAAATTAATAAAATCAATTATAGCTCGTAATATAACCCAATACTTTGTATACATTTTCTCAAGTTCAGGGTATTACAGTTTCCCCCAGTATATCTCTCAAAGGTTTGTCCTGGAGTAAATGTGTCCTCCTCTGAAGATTAAAAACAGGACAATCAAACTAAAATATGCTTAACATCCATTGTCACTTGACAGGTATTACAGTGAGGGGCCTGTCTCCCTTCCCCACTCTTCATTAAATAATTGTGCGTTGCATGTGTATGGCCAATACGCAGCTAGTTTAAAATAATGGTATCCCTCCTACTTGTAGCATTACAAGATGGACATTTATCCACCAATGGGTGGATGTGTTTCAATTTGTATGGTGGTCAGTTCAGACCATCGAGCCTGCCACTTATTTTTACAGTAAAGATGAATCTCACTTTTAAGATCTTTGTAAGGAATACTAAAAGGGGGATGGATTACTTAGCCCTGAAGCTTCCTTTGCTGCCTTAGCTACTTGTTCATTTCCATCCACCCCAACATGGGCAGGGACCCAACAGAAGTGAACACTGATACTCTTCCTAGATTGCAGAAGTACTAACCAGTCCTGCACCTCTTGTACTAGATGATGGCCTGGCATAATTTGTTTTAATGAGAGTAAAACACTATTGGAAATCCGTAAAAATTGTATAAAAACTATTTTGGTTGCCATTTTTAAAAATATGTTGGACTGCGAGAATTATTGCGTACAGCTCAGCAGTAAATATTGAACAAGAGGATGGGAGTTTCCTTCCAATAACAATATCCCCCACCACAGCTGCACTTCCAACTCCTGCAGCCGATTTGGAGCCATCTGTAAAAACATGTTTCCCATGATGTTGAGCAGCATGAGTTTAAAACTCACTTTTCATTACCCTACTAGGTAAGGTATTTTTCCCTCCTGCCGTAAAACATACTTTAACAGGTGGATTACACCAAGGGGGAGACTTGGGATATCCCACCTCTGCTATCTGTGCTGTTAACAAGCCTACTTCTCTAGCATCATTTTTCAGCTGTACTTCCAAAGGCTTGGGCACTCTGGATCTGTTAGGAGCCCGATCTAAAGGCGCCCTAACATATTTATAGTTAGGATTGTTTCTCACCGCAAGGGACCTAGCTAAATACCTCAAACTCAACTCTCTCTGCGAATGGAAAGGGAAGGTATGCCAGAATCCACATAGAGACTGTCAATGGAGATGTTCTGTAAGCACCTGTGCAGATGCGAAGCCCAGCATTGTGAACAATATCAAGTTTTCCAAGTAAAGTCTTTGCAGCTGACCCATATATTTGGCATGCATAGTCTAACTTGCTCAGACACAAAGATGTATAAATTCTAAGCAAAGTTGTCTATCAGCACCCCAATCAAAATGCGATACAACTTTCAGAATGTTCAGTGACTTCTTAAACCCTGATAGATAGGTCATTTATATGGGGACCAAATGTCATTTTCTTGTCGAAAATGACTCCAAGAAACTTGATATTATCCTCATAAGGCAAAATACAATCATTTAAGAAAAGGGTGGGGATCTCTTCCCTTTTACGAGTACGAGTAAAGCGAATGGCTTTGGTCTTCTGAGGTGAAAACATGAATCCACGAGAATTTGCCCATGCGGATGCAGCATTTATTGCAATTTGAAGATTTTGGCATGCTTGTAGTGCAGATGATCCACTACAGTAAATTGCAAAGTCATCGACAAATAGTGATCCTTGTATGCCAGGAGGTATGTGACTCATGAGACTATTAACAGCAACAGCAAATAAGGTCACACTCAATACGCTGCCTTGGGGGACACCTTCTTCTTGCATGTAGGATGAAGATAGTTCTGACCCTACTCTCACTTTAATTGAGCGGTTTGATAAAAATTCTTCAATAAAAGAGAACATAATGTCCTCCTATACCCCACGAGGCCAATTGCTTTAAAATACCACCCTCCAGGTCGTGTCATATGCTTTTTCGAGGTCAAAAAAGACACCCACCACCTGGTTTTGGTTAGAAAAAGGCATTTGAAATTTCCCTTGATAACATCAGCAAAGGGTCAAGAGTACTTCGGTTCTTCCTAAAACCAAACTGCCTGTTAGATAAAAGATTTTTTGATTCTAGATACCACACAAGTCTGTTGTTGATCATTCTCTCAAATAATTTGCATATGCAACTGGTCAAGGATATGGGCCTATAACTAGATGGCAGTTCTGGGTCTTTACCAGACTTGTGGCCTGGAATTACAATTGATGTATGCCAGGAATCAGGAGATGTATGGGAAGCCCATAGTCCATTAAAGGTTTCTAATAAAAATTCCTTGGTATCCACTGGAAGATGTGATATCATTTCATACCGGATGCCATCCTCACCTGGGGCAGTTAAAGAAGAGCTAGAGATAGCATTTTGCATCTCCTCCATACTAAAAGGCAGGTTAAAAGCTTCAGTATTTGAAGAAGCAGGAGGAACAGATGTTGATGCTCTAATTTGTTGAAATGCTGGGTGGGGAATAGTTGTCAGCACTTGATACATGGGCAAAGTGCTTTGCAAGAACCTCTGCTACATCTTTGGGGTCAGATATATATCTATTATTTTCCCTTAATATTGGTAGAGGCTTAGGGACGAATTTGCCTTGAAGTTTTCTAATCTTGTCCCATATTTCCTTTGAAGGAGTTTTTGGTATTAATATTAGATATATATTTCTTCCAAGATGCTCTCTTTGCTTTTTTAAAAGTTTCTTTTTTGTTTGGCACAGGCTCTGAGGTACGCTATTCTATCTGCTACATAGTTTGTTCTCAAGTATCTTCTGAGCAAGTTCGGGTCACTTTTCTTGCGTTGGCAATTCTTTACTCCACCAAGGAACTACAGGGCGATGAGGTAAACCGCATGTTTTAGGTATAAACTTGCTAGCATTATCATCAATAATATTTTCAAGATGTTGATAGGCATGCACTGGAGATGTAAATCATCATACTCTTTATCAGTGTGTGAACACTTTTCATAAGCTGCCCAGTCTGCCTCGTCTATCTTCCATTTTGGTGGACACTGAGAAGGAAGATTATGACATATTTTAACATTATTGGCAATGGTCACTGCCATGTAGGTGTTCATTTACTGACCAAAGGTAGTCCAATCGAATGGATGAGGAACAGATTGACAAATCAATGGCTGATGTAGAGTTGTGGAATACATCATACCTAGTTGGAGAACCATCATTCATTAGTATTACATCATTGTTGTCCGTTTAATTCTTCAACAAGATTACCCCATCTATCGCATACATTTCCACCCCATAAAGTATGCTTTGCATTAAAATCACCCATCAAAATAAAAGGGGCAGGAAGCTGATTGATCAGGTCTTTGGAGGTCAGAAAGGCTAAGCCTTCTTGGATTCCCAGCATTGATCTAAGAGGAAAAGTTCTAAAGATGGTTCAATATATAGCGAGCATAAAGTAATTTTTTTTCCGATATGAGTTCTAACTGCACATGCCTGTAGTGGTGTATTGAGTGGGATTATTTCAAATTTTACAGATTTGTGAATAATAAAACCTGTACCACCTTGAGCTCTTGCACCTTGCAAAGGAGGGGATCTACAAAAATGATAATTGAGTCCAGGATTAAATGGTTTGTCACTGATCTTGGTTTCCTGTAGACAATTACCTTCGTGTCCAAGTCCCTGGTTAAAGTTTTTATTTGCTCAATGCTAGTACTTAGACCTCTGCAATTCCAATGGATAATAGACATTATCTTTTGTATTATTTTTCTTTGTCTCATTTGTCTTTGGGACTTTTCAGATGAAGCCATGTAAGGCCTGGAGATGGAAGGCTTTACTAGGCCCACCGCTCTTTTCTTTCTTTCTGTGATCTTTATACAAGTCAACCTTGGGATCATGAGCAGTAGGGCACTTACCTGATTTGGATGAAGGTGAGGAGGATGGGGACCTTTCCTCTTTGGAAGATCTTGTTTTCTAATCTCCATCAAATCAGGTAGAGATTCTGCCTGAGACAATACATTTGAGGTGGTGGAAGCCACATTGGCTTCCTTGGAGGATTGTGCTAGAACTTCAACAGTTCGAGCACTTGGCCCAGAAGGCTGGGCTACTACCTCTAGGAGAGATGCTCCTATCAGTGACACTACTTTTGGTGTGGTGGAAAACCATCTTGACCTCTCTGGAGGTTTGTGCTCTGGCTTTTATAAGCTGAGCACTTGACCCAGATGGCTGGGCTACTACCACTAAGGGAGATGCACCTGACGGGCCAGGTGCTACCACTGGTCCCCCTGTGGTAGTAAGGGGTAGTGGATTATAATCTTTTGGTGGCATCTTAACCGCTTGAGCAAAATTAAGTTGTCGATCGAGTAAATGCTTTGCATAAACCTACACTAATATGTCAGCTTTGCTTTCAAGATGGCAGCTTCTTCTTTCTTGTATTCTCTACAAATTTATCATTTGATTTATGATGATCTTTACAGTTTGCACAGGTTGTATCTCTGTTGCATTGGCCATGTTCTAACGAAGAACAGTTAATACAGATCTTCGTATTATTGCAGTACCGGGAAGGGTGACCGTACTTGAAACAATTAAAGCATTGTAAAGGCCTTAGGTTTATATTCTCGAACACGTACTTTTTCATTCTCAATAATTATATGATCTGGTATGACAGGGGTTTCAAATGTTTTTAAAACTACCATGCTTGTTTTGAGGGATCTTACTTACTTTTCCAAACATTATCAGGCACATGTCCAGAATTTCTGGTTCTGAAAATTCATATAGATCTTTATCAAAAACTACTCCTCTACATAGCTGAAGCTCATATGTGGTTTAATATCCTTATAGGATCAATTTCTGCAATCTTCATGCCACAAAGCATGTGAGCTTGAGTATCTGATTTTGCATTAATCAAAACAGATTGCTTACCGTATCTACTAATATCCTTACTTTTAATTAAACCAACTTTTTTTTGTATAAATTTACTCATCTTATAATAGTTATAATTTTCTATCTTCCCAGTTGCAATTATCCCATGTTGGGGGCTTGGGGGGGTTGGGGGCTTACTTCTGGAAGTCCATGCTCTATTTCTTTTTCCAACCATTCTTCTGGTTTATATACCTCTAGGTGTCTTGGTGCTTTATCACATAGAGCCCCAGAAATCAAACAATTGTCAATTCTTATGCTCTCTAAATTTTATTTGCTTCTAAAGCAATCTCAAAACTTGAAAATGATACCCAAGCTTCCCAAAATCCTTTACTACCATTAGCTCCATTAAAATTTCTTTGATTGCCCCAAATCTACAGAAGGCTTCATGAATTATGTCATAGCTACAAACCAATTGGTATGTTTTTTTAAGTGGAGAATTTTAGATTTTTTGTTGTATCTGGTAATGAGCCAGAAACCAGAGAGTAAAGTATTACTGTTACTACTAGAATTATTTTCCACCAGTGCCGATAAATTGTCTTTAACAACATTGGTCAGAAGAAGTATTGTTGGAGGAATCCTTTATTGCCGAGGTTGTCAACAGAGCTTTCCTTATTTAAACAAGCCGAAGTCGTCTCTAGTGTCATGGGGTCACATTTTCCGGGGGACTGAGTTCCAGAGTCATATTCCATTTTTCGTGAAATTACAGAGAAACCAACTGCAAGCCATGGTAAAACCTGGGCCTCCTCTCAAAAGACTTCCCCCTCACAAAGACACACAGCAGAGACCAATTCCCATATGTCCACTCCCCTACCCTACCCCGAAGGGATGGCTCTAACATAACATGACTGGCTCAAGTGTAAGCAGAAACCCGCTTGATAGGACCGAGGGCATAGCTAGTATGCAATCATCCCCACTCATGTTATTTTAGAGGGCAATCCGGATAAATTGCCGAGAGTCCTACCGTGGAGACTATACCTCCCCGGATTCCGTTAGGCAAGTCCCCACATGTAGTCCCGCCCCAATAAATATTGATGTGGAATACATCAATATCCTCAAGGTCTAAACATAATCGAGCGGCGGACCAAAACGCTATAGTCCCTGCCATTTGGATCAAGGTAAAGCCTAAGTTCAGAGACCCAGCTCCTTCCCAACCTACACAAGGGTTTTAGTGAAGAGAAGGAGGACAGCTAGGGGGAGTAACAGAGCGAAAGAAAGTAAGAGATTGGAAGATGATCAAGTAAGAGAAAAATTGAGGACATTTAGATTCAAACTAGGAGATAATTCTCCCAGTTCGAAAGCCCTCTTGCCCGCTACGCATTTTCAAACCATAGGTTGGAAATGCGTAACTCCGTCAAGGCAGTCTCAAATCAAGAGGGTTTGGGGTTTGAAATATAGTTGTTTTCTACTTTTAATGTAGGTAATGGTTCTGGCCGATAATCTACCCTGCAGTTATTTATTTTCTTCCAGATTTCTTTGTCTTTTTTCCATGAATTTCTTTTTGGCTATCTTGAATATTTTTTTCTGCTTTGCTTTAGCTCTCAAATATTCAATTCTATTGGCTTCACATTTATGTCTCAGATATCTTCTAAAGCATGTTCTTGTTATCTTCCTTGCTGCTTTACATTCCTCATTACCACAGGGTACCAGTGGTCTAGTCGGATTGCCTGAGGTAACTGGAATAGTTTCATTTGTTTTATCATCTATTGTTTTTAGTAGATGTTCATAAGCATCTATGTGGTTTGTAAAGTCAGATAGTTTTTTGTTAATCACTGTTTTCTCTTTATATAAATTACAATTTGCTTCCTCCATTTTCCTCTTTGGTATGTATGTTATATTAGTATTATTTTTTAGCTCAATTTGTATTGGCCAGTGGTCACTCCCAAATAAATTATTATTTACTTTCCAACTGAAATCTGTGGCAATTTCTGGGGAACATAAAGTGATGTCTATTGCAGAGGTGCTATTATGATAAACATCAAATCTTGTTGGAGAACCATCATTTAAAATAATCAAATTCTTGTGATCTATAAAATCTAGGAGAATATTTCCTCTCCTGCCAGATGATGTACTTCCCCACATGGGATGTTTGGCGTTGAAGTCACCTACTAATAAGTAAGGTTTTGGTAATTGTTCTATTAGATTTTCTAAATCTTCCACTTGTAATTGTCTATTATTTCCAAGATGATCTATTAAGCGACTTTCTAAAGACGGTTCCATATATATTGAGCATATTGTTATTTTTTTTTCCAGGAATACTTGAACTGCACATGCCTGTATTACCGAGTTAATCCTAACAGGTTGGCATTTGATTGAAGAATGCGTTATGATTGCAGTTCCTCCTTGGCTGTTGTCATTTAATATTTGTGTTGATTTCCACACATTATAATTTATGCCAGCATTGAGAACATTGTTACCAATTTTAGTTTCCTGTAAGCAAATGATATTTGCATTACATTCTCTTAATTAATGATTTTAGGTTTTCATTATTCGATGCATATCCTTTAATATTCCACTGTAAAATAGACATTTTAAGAAGGTTTGGGGTTTTGTTTTAGTAACTTTATTTGTTTTCCTGAACTTTGAATTTTATTGAAGTTGTATAATTTTGCTGTACTTTGTTCTTCTTTTGGTGGGAGATGTATTTCTACTATCGTTTTCTTTATTGGCTGTAGAGTCTCAGATGTTCTTTTTATTAGAGGTGCATTTAAATGGCTTTTGCTCTTGGGTTCTATTTCAATACTTTCTTCAATTTTATCTGATGTTTTAACTTTCTCTTTTATTTGGGTTTCTCTTTTTTCATTTTTTGTTTGCAAGCAATTTTCGTTGACTTTGTCTTCTCGGTATTCATTTTTTTCCATATAGATTTTGGGTCTTACTGATTGTTTAATTTGTTTCTTGGATTTGGGTGGGGTTGTTTCAAGTAGTCTTTTTTTTGTCTTTTGACTTAGCTCTTGTATTTTGCTTGTCCTCCAAATTCATCATGTCTTCTTGCATTTTGGTGTTGGTAATATATTATATAAATTTTGTGTTGCCTTATATGTTCTGTAGCTTCCGAGCTTGAATTTTGGGCCTTTATATTATAAGCATTTTCAGTTTGATTTATACTGTGCAATATTGTAGGAATTTGGTTTTGCGCTTCTTTATTTACTACCTCTTTATATGTGTTTTTCCTTGCAGGGTCTTGTAAACCTCTTACTTTTAGTTCTATCTTCGCTTCTCTTATTGACATTCCACTTCTTTCTTGTAAGATTTTAATTCAGTATTGTATAGGTAGTATGCGCATTCCTTGATCTTGAGTGGTGATTCTGACCACAATTTATGCAAATTGGGTTTTCACAGTCCCATTTTGATGTGTGGTTGTATGATCCACAACATGCACATCTTGGAACTTCTCTACAAATTTATTTGAATGGCCATATTTACTACTATGAGATTCAGGGTCTCTGTAACACGGTTTTTTGGACTTTGCTCCTTGTCAAAGCATCGGATTAGCTGAAAGTTGACATATGTATATTTTACACCACACAACAAATTTTGTCAGCATTATCAATAACCTAAACCCGATAGTTTTAATTTTTTATAGAGTAAAAATGATCTAGCCGACGCCATGGCCAATGATTACGAGCCAAGAGTCGAAAAACATTAATTACGTAAGCAAGGTAAACATACCTTTTGACGAAATGTTGCCCCGTCCATCCACCAAACAGAAACTCCAACGGCTCTGGAACCCAAAGACTTTATGAATGGCGGAATGATACATAGATGTGTGCTAGCGTAGTAATACTACTGTAGCAGTAGTGCCGCAACAGTATAGCAGTAATATACACGAATCAAACGTTAGGCCAAACTGCTGGGATCCTTGAGGATCATTTAGCACTTCTTACAACTACTTGAGAAATTTGTTTTTATAGACAGATGTTAAATTTTCTAATTCAACAGTGCCCATGGTAGGCTTCAGTGTTATCCTGAATTATAACGAAGCGAAAGTGGGAGTGGAGCCATCATGAAGTCATCATTTTGACGATAATTATTGGTGAAGGTTTAAAGCCAATATACGGTACAGGCTATTTTTTTTTCAGTAAATAGGTAGATAGCCAATAAATAAAAATTGCTAGACATTGGATATAGCAGTTATCAAATCAAGCTTGTCTACTATGTTTTTGAAAATTACCAACTATTCCCTACATCTTGTCAATCTGATTGTGACCTATAAAGTAGTTGTAATTTCTTAGGAAAACCTATTTTGGGAGTTAGACTAATAATCGAAGTGTTTTTGTATTTATTAACATATTTTGTTGGTTTGTTCATTATGACAATTATCAGTGGAGAGGATCCAGAGTTCATAAAAGTGTACTGCTTTGCTTGTATTTACATTTTTATGTCATTGTTGCCAGAGGTTTAGCTTTCGTTACGTATAGCCAATCATCCATCGAGAAAGAGGGAAGAAATGCTGTCATAAGTCACGTAACGAGTGCGTTCGAAACCTTTTCTCTGAGTAAGTTGGCCCTGGCGCTTCAAAAAAGGTCACTTTACATTATAAGTACCAAATTTATTCAACCTACGTAATGCAGAATACAGTCAAAATTTGTGTAGATATAATATGTATTCTGAGTAAGCGTTATAATTATGAAATGCATAGATAAAAAAGTTATTGCGAAAAAAAACCGTGTTACAGAGGCCCTGAATCTCATAGTACATGATTTGCATTGTAGTGGTTTGGGGATATATGGTCTTATCTCTCTCGTCTGCCCCAATACTTTAATAGTTAAAGGGAGTTTATTTCCTTCAAATTTCAATTTAGCTATTTGTATATTTATTTTTTAATTTTTCCTACTTGGGATAGCATAGATGTCACATTCTTCAATATTTTTGTATCTTTTCTTAAGCGAGTCCATCAACATATTCTTGTCTATTAATTCGTCGTCATTATTTGGCAGGATTATTGTACCATAATACTATTTAGTTTATTATGTTGGGACTGTTAGTTGTGCTTTTCTATGTTCGTAATTTGTAAGAATTTTGATTGGGCTTTAGTAGTGGTTTCAAACTATCCTTTATTTGTTTGCATTTGACCGAAATTTCATGTTTTCTGTTGGGTACTGGTCAGTAAAAATTCTAATTTTAAATTTGAAATTTTCTTTTCACTTTCTATTGCAAAATCTTGTCCAATGATCCTTTCAAAACAAGTGATTCAAATAAAGCTAGAGAAAGGGCTAGGCTGGATTTTCTTTTGATAAATCTTCTAGGCCTTAATAAAAGGCTCCAGGTTGGTATATTTTTGGTTGAAGTGTTCCAAATAGGTGTCCTGTGACGTTTCACAGGGTCAGATGGGAATTTAGTGTCATGGGGTCACATTTTCCGGGGGACTGAGTTCCAGAGTCATATTCCATTTTTTTTTTTCTAGTTTTTTTTTAAATACCAGAGAAACCAACTGCAAAGCCATGTAATTAAAATGGTCTCCTCTCAAAGACTTCCCCTCACCAAAGAACACAGCAGAGACCAACTCCCATATGTCCACTCCCTACCCTACCCCAAAAGGGATGGCTCTAACATAACATGATGGGCTCAAGTGTAAGCAAACGCTTGATAGGGACGAGGGCATAGCTAGTATGCACATCCTCCCCACTCATGTTATTTTAGGGGCAATCCGGATAAAAATTTGACGACAGTCCTATCGGGAGACTATACCTCCCCGGATTCCGTAGGCAAGTCCCACATGTAGTCCGACCCAATAAAAATGATGTGGAATACATCACATACTCAGGGTCAAATATATCGAGCGGCGGACCAAACCGCTATAGTCCCTGCCATTTGGATCAAGGTTAAAGCCTAAGTTCAGAGACCCCAGCTTCCTACCAACCTACACGAGGGTTCTAGTGAAGAGGAGGAGGCCAGCTAGGGGAGCAACTGAGCGAAAGAAAGTACGAGATTGAGAGATGATCAAGTAAGGAAAAAATTGAGACATTTAGATTGTGGACAATGCGTACTCCGTCAAGGCAGTCTCAAACAAGAGGGATGTCTTGTGGGGGAGTATTTGTAAGGACACGTATCCATAATTTTCTCGTATATAATTCGCGTTGTTCTACTACCTCCGAGAGAACGTTAAGCGGGCTTTCCGCCAGTGGATAAAGTTGTATAACCATATTTTGTGTACTTTTACATTTTTATGTTATGCTCTCAAGAAACACAAATCGGGTCTCGCCGACCCAACTTTTACTCTTCGCGGGTCCCCCCCCCCCCCCGGTAACCACAATTCCGTCCGCATGCTGCTATATGTATATTTCCCTTGACTGTAATAAAAATCAGTACACTTCTACCTGCCCTTTGTCCACTCTCACACTCCCAATATGAGGAGGGGAAGTTTTTAGGGATGATCTTTGTAGAAGCTAACAAGGTCTAGCATATTGACTCCTTGAAAATTAGGTGAAGTAGTCCTTAACATGTTAAAAGTAGTCTCGGGGTTTAACTGGGGGCTGATAAGAGGTCACTTTTACGGTTTATGACTCATTATGTAGGCAGTCCACGGGTTACGACGGGGGTTCCGTTCTGAGGCGCGTCGTAAGCCGAAAAATTGTCGTAAGCGGAACGACACTTGGAACTATGCCTTAATAAGAAAAAAGTTAGAGACCTACTGTGGACATGCAAGTATATTGCATGATGGTAGTGTGGTTATTGCAATGGCAAAGATGGTTCTTGAAGGTTAATTCTTATTAAACTCTTGTGACACTATAAAGCACAAATGCACTAACTTAATCCTTAGTTAGATTATACACTAAACACTATATTATGCATGTACACTTCGTAGTAGTACTTGGTAGATCCTGGAGTTACACTAAATCCCAGTCTGGTAGCTCTGGAAGGTAAAAGTATAAACACAATTAGTACAAAATAATACACAAAGTCCTGAATGCAATATCAGAACCGTAAATTATAGATATCAAGAGTAAAAGAGTAATGTATGTTAATTAATTCCTTACTTTTAGTTATAATTCCTACTTGAGTTATATCAAGAGTAAAAAAAGTTAATGTATGTGAATTAATTCCTTACTTTAGTTAAAGTTGTCGCTATGTAAAACCCGGATGCACAAAGTCTTATGTGGCCCTAGCCTACATCATTCATGGGGTTCTGGATGTACAAAAAAATAATTAGTATGTCAGTAAGTATACTCTTATGATAGTAATTTCCCCATACAGTAATATGACCATACAGGGTTAATATCACATATAAAACATGTATAAAACGTAGTAATGTATGTTAATTAATCCTGACCTTTAGTTTAAAAGTTGTTCGTTCAATGTAACCCTGGATGGACAAAGTCCTTATGTGGCCCCATAGCACTACATCATTCAGGGGTTCGGAATGACAAAAAAATAATTTCTGTCAAGTAAGTTACTCTATGCATAGTAAGTTAACATACAGTAATATGCACCATACAGTGGTTAATATCAACTGGTATGCATATGTAAATGATGGTCTACAACCCCTGTTCAGAAGGGAGTGTACAGTATGTAATTCCATGAGGGACCTTGATCACTGTATCCCCTGTGAGAGATCTTGCCGTCACTTTTTTTTTTTTCTTAGTATGTACGTATAAAAACTTACTTAATGTATGTTTATACTATGTATAATTCTACTTTTAGTACGTAGTACATAGTTTCCAGTTGTCGTGCTAGTATGTAATAGTAAACCCTGGACAAAGTTTATGGGACCCATAGCCGCATCTACGGAGGGGGTCCTGGTTTTCGGAATGTACAAAAAAGTATCAAAAGTTAAGTCATGTTATGTATGTTTAGTAAGTTAATACAGTAACCATACGTACAGTGGTTTATAAACATGATTGTACATAATCAAACTTGGTGGAATTCCTGTAAAAAAAGTTATGTACGTATGTAATATGTAAGTACTACTGTATGTAAAAACCTTACTGTCATACTTTGTTACACTACATGTTTACATGAGGCTAAGTATACTTTCCTGAAGGTTTTTTCCATCCAAAAATGGTGCTTCGACTTGTAGTATCCCTTATGACACTTGTAGTCGTAATTTTGTTAGTAAACAACCTGGAGTTGTGTGAAAATGTTGGTTCTGAAGGAAAAAGTAAACAAAATTAGTGTACAAAATATACACTACAGAAAGTTGTGAATGCAAATAGTTTAATACTGTAGATAACAGAGTACTAAAAGAGTTAATGTATGTAATTAATTCCTTACTTTTGTTTAAAGTTGGCGCTCAATGTAAACCCTGGATGGACAAAGTCTTATGTGGCCCATAGCCTACATCATTCAGGGGTTCTGGGAAATGTACAAAAATAATTTTTCAGTAAGTACTCTATGCATAGTAAGTTACATACAGTAATAGCACCATACAGTGGTTTAATATCACCATATAACATGTATAAAACTTATTAGAAATTCCGTACATAACTTACCAACTTTTAGTGAGTCTCAAAGCTGTTACCTAGGTGTGGGAGATGGAGGTGGAGGTTGTAGAGCATTCAGCAGTAAGAGCATTCCAAACCTACTTCAGTGTGCTTTATCACAGATAAACAGGCTAGGATGATGGGCAGTCTGGAATGAAGAATTAATATTAAAGGACAGTATGTAACAACTTAGGCGTTACAAAATTTTTTGTACGTATGCAAACATAAACACACTGAGAATTCCTTACCTTCAGCAAAATGAAGACATGTAGGCTATGTAGAGGGCTGGTTTATGTAAGTCACAGGTGCATGCCCGTCTGGAATGATAATGTAAATAGTACATTGATTATATAGTATGTATGATTACATACATACATGGTATACAATTAAAATAATAAAAACACGTAATAAAAAAAATGTCTTACCAAATTCTAGTGGTTGGCTTGCTTACTGGGATGGCCATAGGGATACATGAGAGTGGGTGGCGGCTTATGGAGTGGGATGGCAGGTGCTGGGAGTCTGAAATGATAAAATATATAAAATGATATACTACTACTGTAACAATGCACATGTATTATGTTTGACATATGTAAGTATGTAATACGTATGTTCAATATAAAAATGAAGAATTCTTTACTGAAGGAATGGGAGAGGTGATACTACTCGTATCAACTGATTTGGGGCTCTGGAGAGGTGAACTCGTATCAAACTGATGAGGGAACATCTACATCTGGAAAGAATGATAGGGTACATAAATATATTATAAGTGGATGTAATTGTAGCATATGTACACTTGTAATAAAATTCTATAGCAATTTATAAAAACATTTTATACAAATTTGTAAGATTCCTTACCTGAATGTATAGGGCGAGCATCAAAACAATGGAAAGGCTCAGGGTCATCTGGTCACGTCACTATCAAAGGGGTCTGAAATGAAAAAAAAAAAAAATAATAAGGTTATGCAACATCAAACACATTGTACCACTATGTAATTTAGTGTACGTATGTATGTAGGGGGTAAACAATTTCCAACATGAAAATGAGAAAAAATGAATGCTACCTGATTGTACACGTACAGGGGGCGGGCTGATACAGAGAGTCCAGGTACAGGGGATGTGGAACTGTCACAGTAGTACCGGGATGATTGGAAAAACGTCACAGTGAGTACAGGGAGATCTGGAACTGTCACAGGTAGTACAGGGGATCTGGAACTGTCCACACTTTCTGCATAAAATACAAATGAGAAAATTAATGAAGTTACATTTACTCTTACATTTAGTTGTTACATTAAAAAATTAACACATTTTAAAATGTACACTATGTAAACACAAAATTTAGTTAAAACAGGTCAGAATTCTTACAGGACTAGGAGTGGATGTGGTGTACTGGAGACTTGTGAAAGAAAGTGTCAAGCCTGGACTGCACACTTATCTGCGTCTGATTGTCTACTGTTCAGGGTCTCTGTAGAAAGTCACCAAAATCCATGATTCCTCTCTTGATTTTTGTCAAACCTAGAAACGTTAGGGTTCTTCTGGCCTCAAAAGAAAGCAAGGCTCTCTCCAGATGAGTTAAAACCCTCTGACAGCCTTTCACAGTTAATGACCTGGGTTTTGGCTTCTGGTGCCGCCTCCTCTTCCTCAATCATTGTTGTTCAAGTTCTAGTAAGTCCTCTGCAGACAAATTCCTCTCCATGCGTGAAAGCCAGCAGCTCTTGTACATCATCAGGTTCCAGAATATCTAGTTTCAGCCTCTGCTAGCCCTACCCGATCTTCCTCGTCCAAAGTTCGACGTCTTCTGCCTGGTCAAAGCTTCCAAAACTGTGCACAACTGTGGACACAGTTCCTCCAGGCCCATTTAAAGTGGTCGTCTTCACCTCGGCCCAAGCACTTGCAATGTTCTGCACTGGCATCTGCAATGTTGTAGCCCTTCCAGGAATTGTTCAGTGTCAATCCTTGTAGCTATATGCCCTCAAGCAAAAAGTATGGTCCGGCTAAAGGTAGTAAGCATTGAAAAATTAGCTATTACTCCCTGGTCCATTGGCTGTATCAGGCGAAGGTGGTATTGGGTGGTGAGGTACACCACCTTAACATTAGGGATGCATGTCGCTCAAATTTGAAGGGTGACAGGGGCATTGTCCAGGACTAAGAGGGCCTTAAAGGCAGACCCTTCGAAGTCAATACCGCTCCACTGCTGGCACGAAAAGGTCATTGAACAAATCTTCGAAGGAATTAAGGTTAACACGCCTTTCTTGTTAGGATTTCCAAATCACAGGGAGTTGGACTCTTGAAAAAATGCCCTTTGAAAGCCCTGGATTCTCGGCCAAATGACAACAGCAAGGGCTTCAGTTCAAATCACCACTTGCATTGGCCCCAAAACAGCAAAGTCAAGTCGCTCCTTTCCAGCTTTATGTCCAGGTGCGGACTTCTCCTCCTTGGAAAGTACTTTCGATTTGGCATCTTTTCCAAAATAATCCAGTCCTCATTCCACATTAAAAGACTTGGTCAGCCGTTAACCACCATCCTTAAAATTATCTCAGCCAAACCACCTGGAAAACTTTCTGCTGCTTCGCTATCAGCACTAGCAGATTCCACCTGCGCTTCACATTATGCAAATTTGCACGAGCCTTAAAACGGTTTAAACCAACCTCTACTCGCGGAAAATTCACCACAGCACGCCTTCGCCAAACTTTTCACTACTTGCCTCATGCAGCGCTCTAGCCTTCTCCTGGATCACACTTAAGTCACCGGAAAACCACGTCGCTGGTTCTGGTCCTCCAGCCAGATCATTGAGCAATTTTCCATTTCAACAATGCTCTGGCTCGTTTGTTCTCGTTTCTCACCGTTGACTTTCATCGGGTGCAGCATCCTTAACATGCCTTCAGAATACGTTCCTTATCCTCACAATGGTTACCACCGTGGTCATGCTCAAGCGCTAAAGAAACGGCCTATGGCGGTGTTAGTTTCTCCCTTCTCTTGTTATCACGGCATATTTGACCTCCATCGTGGCTGACCTTCCTCTTCTTGGATGAACTATCATCGAGGAAGTACTTTGGCGTTTAGGAGCCATTGTAAATTGGCGAAAATGGCAAGGAATTTCAGCAACGTTCAGCCAACACAACCCTAGGAAATGCAGGCAGGCACGCGATGAAGTGGGTCCTTTCGTATTGTTCGCTTGGCGTCCTCGACCGTCCTAGGGCGTTTCGGTCAAATTTACCATACAGTTTAATAGCGTATTAATTTATGCACCTCCGCCTCAAACACTACGTTCTGCATATGAGGTATCGTTAAAAAAGAATAACAAAAACGTCGTAACCTTGGAATTTGGGTTGTAATCTAACAGAAAATGTAGTTTTTTAATTATGTACTGAAACAAGCAATGAGTTTTCATATATTTGCGCTTTTGGACTGTTTTAAACGGCGCATCCCAAGCTAGGGTATTCATTCGCCGCAAACTAGTTCCGCATATGCGGCGTCACTCAAAAAAAAATTCAAAATACGAAAAAAAAAAAGTGTCAAAAATCATCATAACCTCAAAATTTTTGTTGTAATGTAACCAAAAAACATATTTTATTATTGTACTGTGCTAAAATATAAGGTGTTTATCATAGCAATGCGTTTTTTAAAAAGCGTCGTTAACTCGGAGCGTCGAAGCGTCAGCGTCTAACCTCGGAAACAAGCGCGTAAACCAGGACGGAATTCCATTTGAATATTTAAGAAAAAGCGTCGTAACCTCGGAACGTCGTAAGCGGGACTGCATGTCATCAAAGCTTGAGTATGATTGCCAAGTCTATCTTAAGCAAATGCAAGCAAACTTAAGGAGTTGGATGTAGTTCATCATGCATGGTCGAAGAATATGCTCTGGTGCATTTAAGACATCTCCAGTGGAAGCATTATTACCGGACCCAGAAGATCTCCCTCTAGACACTTACGTCGAGAGGAACTGGACTGCGGTATATGTTCAACTAAGAGTTGCCAGAAAAACCCTGGAACATCTATTCTTACCAAAAATGATCCACAGCAGTTTGCAAGTGCAGAGGCATCCAAGACTTTTCATGTAAGAATTAATACTGCAGTTGACAGTGTATTTAGTTAAAGACTAAACAATTAATAGGTAATATGGTGCTCTAAGTGCCGCCTGGTTGACCCAAGAAACCTTCAGTCTGTCAAAAAGCTATGGTTAAAAAAATCCCTTCAGTCTATCAAAAAAAAAAAAACTGTGGGTAAAAAAATTGTTAATGTCCACGAAGTAAAGGCTTGCTTCTTGATCATGACCAAATGCATTCTGGTCGGTTAAAAATTCATTGATGGATCAAGACTCAAGTGGTGTTGGTTGTGCTGTTGTATGGTAAGTAGCTTAATGTAGGTAGAATTTGTTAATAAGCCTCTATTTTTACAGCTGAATTAACTGCCATTAGCGGTTTGTCATCATTATTTTGGGTCTGCTTTAGTGTGATGACCCATATGACAATTCTCACTCTTACCTGTAGGTAGAGGGAAAGATGGTGTTTTATGTTGGCGGTGATAATATCCATTTTCTCATCGCCGAAGGTCCCTGGATGAAGGGGCAAGAAATAAAGCAATATATTCTTGCTTGTGTTATTGGTAAACTACATTGAAGCAGGCGGGTTAGTTGAATTACAAAATGCGAAGGCGTAGAAATAGTCACACAAACATTTGAGCATCGGAGCTCTATACACACGAAGGGAATCATTATCTACATACATGACGGTAGAATTTATAAGATCAAAGCCTGTGTGTCGGACTTGATACTAACACAATAATAAGTTGGGTATACTTATAACGTTACACATTATGCAACACAGTGCAATAGCTCTGAACTGAAACTTGGTCTGTGGGCTAAGTATTCCGTGGTCGTTACATAACATCTTACATACATGGACAGTCTCCTCCACTTTAACCTGGACTAAGAAACAAACGCTGTTCCTCACATTTAGCAAATCTAATTTTCAGGAGGTTTTCCTCTACTCATTCTGTAAGGGAGTCTATAGGTGTGTTCTGAGCTGTTGCAAGATTATTCCCTATATTCATAGTTGGTGGTGAACTCTTAAGTGAGCAGTTTGCACATATGAGTTATCAAGTCTGAGGTTATTTGAAACTTGTACTTTGTATATGATTTGTACTAAATGACTGCAACTGATCAACATGACGTTTTACAATCTTTCCACCAACATGAACATCATATGTAAATTACCTATTTTCCTGACCATTTCTCCTTGCTTACCCATTTTTCTGGTGTATTGTACTGACTTACCAGACATAACGAAGGAGTGAAAGACTTACATTGGGAAAGCTTTTTTTACTTGAGTCATAACCTTTCTGTTCCTAATGACTGCAAGCTTGGATACATTAGATCGAAACTTATTCCTGATCCTCCTCCCACCAACAAATAAGACGTTTTACACCTGTAGTATTATGTATGGTGGTTCTATAGGATAATAGGAAATTGCAATGTTGAGATGCTAACATTACCAGAGTTTGCTTGTCTACACTTCATATTATGTTTGAAAGTTTGAACAAATCTTCTTGCTTCACCATTGGATGAATGGGATGAAAGTTGCTGAAATGTATGTTGTATACATTTACAAGTTCAAGAAATCCTTAAACCTCCTTTGAAGTAAATGTGGGCGCAATGTCTGTCACTAGTCTTTCTGGCAAACCATGCGTTGCCAAAGATTGCATCAGTGATCTTACAGTTGCCATCGATGTAGTTGTTTGCATTAGGTATAACACTTTTGGCCCATTACTACATGCATCACTAAGTTATCAGATATGAGTATCCTAAAAATGGACCTGCAAAAATCTATATCTACACGTGGCCAAGGGTATCTGGTTAATTCCATGGGTGCTTGCTTGTGGTTTTGGATTATTTGTTGCAATGCACATTCATACACCTCTTAACCAAATTTTCAATGTCTCCATATCAAACACGGCCACCAAACATAAGTTCGAGCAATTGAATTTGATCGACAATTACCTGGTGGTTCTGCATGTATTTTCTGATAGAACTCTTTATTTCTTAATGCATTTGGAATCCATACTCGGATCCTCTCCAAAAACATTCTTGTGTTCACTCAATTCCACTCCCAAATTTCTTTGTATGGTTGTCCACCTTGGCATATACTGCACAAAAAATCTCTGCCAAGTATTAGGACTCTGGCACTACGTTTGAGAGTACTGGGGTCTTTGTACCTTGTGCGATTTCCTATAGCTGTAATAGGTAAATTATTTTGGAAATGAATCTTACCTAGTGTTAAAGTTAGCTATATTCCATGCAATAGGCCGGAGTCGGCATTAAAACAAAAGGAAAAAAACAATGGCTTGGCTGACCCGGAAGATGTTCTAGTTTCACCTGTTCTCCACAGGTGTGTGTGGAATGTTTTAGCTCTGAGTCAGAATTCTCCTTGCCACCATTAGGTATAGGTGTATGTTGGTATTGGGTGAATCTGGCTGTTTTTCTCAATCATGGTACTGTAAATTAATCATCCTAGGAGTCTTCACCGAAGCAAGCAACCAATATTAGGTATGTCGAATGATTATTGTGTAACAAGAAAGCCTAAATTTGAGATAGATCAACATAATGTTGTATCAGCTGCAGGGGTACAGGTGTGATCTAGAGATTAGGTGTGAGGAATGAAAGGATTGGCATAAGATATTATGCCTCATAAGTATTAGAAATAGGAAAAGAAGGGCAAGCAGATAGGACTGCGGAGCAGTTAATTAGGTCAGGCAAAAACTACCTTTTCTTCCCATTCCTGTTGAGCCTTTGTCTGCTATTACCTACTAAAACTAAGGGTTTTTTCTTATACTTAGCCTAATTCTGATTAAGATAGTTCTGGCATTTCTCTGTAGCTCCAACTTCCCCTCCCCTTTTGGTTCAGGAAGCGTATCGAGAAACGTGAACATGATGTAAGTCTTATTTTAGATTCCGTTAAAAGTTAATCTGAATTTATGATGATAAACCGTTCAGAGTCCCTCCATAGTGAACGTTTCTTTTCGCGGTCCCATTGTAGAGAAGGTGTCGGGGCCCTCGCTGTATGTAGCCCGAGCCTTAGGGACTGCCCTGCGACAGTTGAAAAGACGTGCCAGGGAACCGGGTCGATCCTGGGGCGATGGGGTTCTGTCCCTCCGGACTCCTACCTCTCCCTTTTCACGGTCTCAAGGCACCGCAGTCACGTTAACGGTGTGAAGATCCCTCCTTCTCTTCCCTCTCCTTTCCCCCCCCCCTTTCCCCCCCCATCCTTTTTTCTTTTTCATTCGGTAGGCGTAAGTCTTCGCACAATATTTGACATCGCTTCATCTAGAGCTACAATGAGGGTTCTAGGAACCTACAAGAGGAAGAATTTAGATTTAGAGTTTATTAATAATGATATCCCCGTAGACAGGTTGTTCTAATTATATTTACATATTGATCAATCAATTGTTGAAATATTTATCTGCTTCTACGTCTATTCTAAATCTTCTCTTGCCTTTCCTATGTCTTCTACTGTGGGAGAGTCTCAGGTGGATTCTGCTGTCTCTTCTTTCTCTTCCTTCTATGGTTACAGATTCTGCTGTGTTTCCAAACTAGATGCTATTCTAAATGCTTACTCGCTAAAGATGTGTCGTCTGGGATCGTTCCCAGCCGCTTGAGAGCATTAGGACAAAGTGGTACAGGTCGGTGTCGACGAATCTTCTCCGACTCTCTTACAAGTTCCATTTTCTTGCTGACAAGTATCCCCTCTTCTTCGACTTGGCCGAATGGTGTCGATGCTAGTAAGACACTGCAGACTACTTCTCCGGAGGCTCTTCGCCTATCGAACAAATTTTTGTCGCGAGGAGTCGGCTGCTGTCGTCTCGGCATCCGCAAACTGGCCCAGAAGAAGAACTTGAGTCGGAGAGTTGTTGTGCTCTCTTCTACTCATTTGATGGAGGAAGAGATTCTGTAGAGACCAGGTCGTTATGTCTTCCAGATTTTCAACTCCATTAAGTCTTTCAAGAAAACCTAAGCTTTCGCCTTCAATTAGCAGGGCAGTTTGACGAATATCTCGTCTGCTGGCGCACAAAGCTTACTGGTAAGTTCGCCAGCTCGTAGTATTTCAGGGTTGTTAAAGACAGCGCCGAGCGGTTATTACGACACAGGCTCATTGACGGTGCTGAAACGTCCTCCAGTCGACGATGCTGATATTTCCTTGCGTGTCCGATCCTATGAAAAGACGAGCTCTTGAGACAGGCAAGGTGCTTGGCTAATACAGAGCAGAGGCTTTGTCCAAGTCTTTGTTTAGAAGTATTGAAGTTTGGTCTTTTGCGAACTTTCGCCTTTTTATTGGATGTTTAAGTTTTTTGTGTGGTTTTTTTTTTGTTTATTTATTTTTTCTTTTTTTGTAATTTATAAGTTTTTTTTGTTTTTATTTTTCTTTGTGTGTTTTGGGATTTTTGTTTTTTTTTTTTTTTTTAATTCTGATTTTTTATTTTTGATTTTTGTTTTTTATAAGGGGTTATATTTCTTTTTTTTTTTTTTTGTTTTTATTTGTTTTTTTTTTTTCTTAAGTTTTGTTGTTTGTTTTTGTATCGATTTTACGTTTTTTGTTTATTTTTTTTTTTTTTTTTTTTTGTTGTTGGTTTTTTTTTTTTTCTCTTTATTTATTTTATAATTTTTATTTGTTTTTGTTGTTTTTTGTTTTTGTTGTTTTTAAAGAGTAAAAGCAGAGTAAAGAAGAGCAATGAGAGCATAAAGTAGAATAAGAGCAAAGAAGAAAGTAAAGAGAGAAGAGGAAATTTTAGTCTTTTTTTTTTTTTTTTTTTTTATTTTTTTTTATTTTTTTTTTTTAAGTTTTTTTTAATTAAGTACTATTGCAGCTTCTCTTGCGTCAGCTTAAAGACTTTTCTGTGCCAGCGGGTATCAAAATCTGGAGGAAGAGTCTTTAGATTTTTGTCTGCCTGGATAAGGCTATTTCAACGCGCAGGTGGAAAAGTTTCTCATGCTTTAATATAATTCGATCTTGAAGAAAAAAGAACAATTGTGCTCTTATATATCAACCAAGGTCAGCTCCTTCTCAGAAAGATGGCGCAATTTGGGTTCCCTGTGGACCGCCTATGAACATCATTTAAGGAAAACGGCTAGGATATTTCCGTACACCCCCCCCCCCCCCCCCCCCCCTCCCCCCCCCCCCCCCCCCCCCCACCCTCCCCTGGAAAATAGGGGATTTATCAGACATCTTTTAAGGTGGGGAAAAAAAGACGCCTCCTTCTTTGCTGTGGTCCTCCGGCGAAAATTCGGACTTCCTAATCTCAACAGTCTTCAGCTACTAAGCCCTTTCGTAGTCCGTACCAGTCTCCAATCAAAAACAAAAACTGCAAGTTTCTTTGAAAAAAATGAATCTTTATGCCATCAGGTTCCAGTAGGAGGTCAATTGAGATCTTATGGCCGTCTGGAGAGACTTAGGAGCGAACCTTGGGTGGGGAGGTACGAAGGAAGGCTACAAACATTCCTTTTCTGTCTCCTCCTCTGTCGTCGTCTCCAATTGCTCTTCCAGCTATCATATCAGCAGGGAAAATTTCTTGTACTTCAGAAGAGGTGGATATCATTACTAGAAAAGAAAGCGATAGAGCAGGTGTCAGAAAAACTCGCCTGGGTTTTACAACGTCTTTTTCTGGTGCCCAAAGCGTCTGGAGGGTGGCGTCCAGTATTGGATGTGTGAGACAACACATTCATTTGTCTAACCCCATTCTCCAGGAATCAACCAGCACAGTACTAGCGGCAGTACAGAAGAACAACTGGATGATGTCGGTGGACAGCCAAGACGATTATTTTCAACATTCCGATAAAATCCTCAGTCTAGCAAGTCCTGCGCTTTGTCTCGCAGGGAAGGACATTTCAATTCAGAGCTCTTTTGCTCGGCCTGTGCACAGACAGAAGTTATTCCGAGGATTTTAGCACCGGTAGGGAGGATGGTGTCATTTGTTGAGAGTGAGAATTCTGCTCCTATTTAGACGACTGTAATGTTGGCAACTCTTGCAAAGGAAGTTGCGGGCCAAGGATCTGTTACTTTGACTTGCCCCCCCAAATCACTAGGCATATTGATAAATTTTCAGAAGTCTGACTCTGATTGCTACTCAGACAATGACTCGATCTAGGGATGAGGATAGGACACTCGCAGTTTTCAGGGTTTTTCTGTAGGAAGAAAAAAAATAGACAATTTTTTATTGCTTCTAGGAAAATTTCAGCCTTTAGGAAGCTTCCAGCAAGGCAATGGCTGTCTCTGTGGGACACATGGCCTCTCTGGAAAGATTGGTCAGTCTAGCAAGGGATCAGGATGCGACCAATTCAACTCTACTTGAGAGATCTTGGACAGGAAAGTTGCCAGATCCCATTTAATTTCTAGTCCCAGTAAGTCTTTGGGAGACATTGGACATGGTGGATGGATCGTCAAAGACTGGGAACAGGGTCATCACTAAGAGTAGTTGAGCCCAGACATGACCTAGTTTTCAGACGCCTCAATAACAGGCTGGGGAGCTTGGCCTGGAGGGCGCCAGATGTCAAGGGTATGTCACGCAAAGCCCAGGAAATTAGTATTGGTTCCTCAGTTCATACCAGGGGAAGAACAATGTCTAGAAGAATCCAACTGAGAGGAAGCGACAAGTCTACCCACGAATGGTCTTTACATCCGCAAGTCTGCCAGTCGTGTGGAGTCTATGGGGAACTCCAAATATGGACTTATTTGCAACAGCAATGAAACAAGAAACTACCAGTGTATTGCTCTCCATGCATGAACCTCAGGCTTGGGCAGTAGACGCTTTCTTCAAGATTTGGTCCAACATAGACGCAATGCTTTTCCTCCATTTTGCAATTAATAAGAAAAGAACTGAAAAAGTTTCAAGAACGAATCACTGCAGAATATCACTAGTAGCTCGTGGTGCTCAGAGAGAAAGGTTTCGGACCTCCTAGCTCTTCAGTGGATATCCTCGTGTCCTTCCTTTAAGGATGATCTACTAAGAAAACCAAAGTCAAGCGGTTCCACCAAAGCCTGCCGCATGCTACATAACCGCGTTGGAGACTCTCGACCGTTCCTCTCGAAGCGAGAGGGTTTTCTAACGTATCTCGGAAGTCTATCCTTAAATCATGACGAGCAACAACCTTGGCAGTATCTGAGTACAATGGGGTTATGTACTGTCCTGTGCGTTCTAGAGGGATTTCCAGCAACCCGTAGCTCTGGAGACACAATAATAAAGTTCCTTTCGATATCTTAGATATAGTATGAAGCTTTCTGTAGTGCTATTCGAGGATATAGACCATGCTGTATCAGGCTATGGCATGTTCAATTTAGATATTTGGAACGATTCAGATCTTAAGGCAGCGTGGAGGATAGTTTGAAAATGCAAGCCCCTAAAGTTCAGTATCAATCTCTGCATGAACTTGGATGTAGTGCTAAAAGTCTTATCTGCATATCGTTCGAACCTTTGGAATCCGCTTTCTTGAAAGTTTCTAATCATGAAGCGCTCTTTGTAGACGCTAGCGACAGCAAAAGAGGTAAGGAGTTACAAGATTCTCCAAAGGTAGGCTTTTTTAGAGAGATGCCATTTTATCATTATGCCCTTGTCAGGGCAAGAATGATGTCAAGGCTAACTTCTACCTAGAAACGGTAAGAATTCCAAATTTAACTCATGGTTGGGAAAGAAGAAGAGCCCTCTCTGTCTGGTTAGAGCTATTAAGAGTTGAGTTAGATAGATTAAAACTGTTGAGGGGCAGAGTTAATTATTTTGTAGGTTAGAAAAACCTAAACACTCCTTATTAAGAATTGTAATGTCTTTTTGGTTAAGCATTTAATAAGACTAGAAATGAGAAACTAAACCCAGATATCTTACCTTTATTGAAGGTAAATAACATAGTGTAAGAGCAGTGACTACTTCTTGAGTTTTGAAGAAATTTGTCCCCTTGAGGCTGTAATTAATGCAGGCTCAGTGGAATTGTTAATTAGTTTTTGCGTTCCTCATTATCTTAAAGATGTAGGAAATGAATTTGAAAACTGTAAAGCCCTTAACCCCTAGTAAGAAGCAGGTAAGTCTTTTCCTGAATTGAAAGAAAGAGCAATTCATTTAGGCCTCTTTTATTTTAATCTGGGTGTGTTTTTGGGAGCACGCATGTAACATTTTTGTACAGGAGTGTACCTTTGTATCATAGGTATTTTACTTTGTATTGACTGCCAATTTTTGGGGGCTTTAGACCCAGGCACAGGGGTCCATCCGCCCACTTCTATTCATCCTGACTGACAAATGAAGGGGTTTTCTCAGCAAGGATGCTCTTGACTGCACACACATGAGAGCCTTGCACCTGAAGAGAATCACTCCTGGCTGGCAGTATTATCCAGGAAGGATCCGGATCAGGTAAGAATGTTTGTGAGTTTCCTTACAAGAAACTTTTAGCTCGCTGGCCGAGCGGAATTTGTCTAGCTGCACTACCCACCATCCTTTATTTTTCTCAATGTGGGAATCAGCTAACTTTAACAGTTAGGTAAGATTCGTCGCCAAAATAATATAAATTTTCAGGATAAATATTTATTATTTGTATACTTGCCTACTGGAAAGTAGCCCCACCCAGCCTCCCACATTTTAGGGGCCGTCAAGGAGAATTCTGACTAGAGCTAAAAACATTTGAACACACTGGTTGGAGAAAAAGGTGAAACTAAAAAAAAGTTTCCCCCCCCCAGGGTCAGCCAAGCGATTGTTTTTTCTTTGTTTTAAATGCCGACTCGCCTATCGGCGTGGAGATATGAGCTAACTTATTAACAGTAGGTAAAGTATCAATAATAAATTTTTATCATGGAAAAATTTATATTATATGCAGAAATCAAAAGAATACTTTCCTCCTGTTATTCTGGTGCTTGGCTCCAGCAATCTCGACCAAAGCGTCTGCATTACCCATCTTAGATGTGGTCTAAGTCTATATTCCTATGTTGTACTCATATGCCGCTAAATTATGATTGCCCAAACATTGTAGTGTTGTGCAGCTACTATGCAGGTAAACTAGCCTTTGACCTAAAATCATTAATAAAATGGTTTTAGGTCTGTAACAATGTGAACCTTTTCTTGCCATAAGATACATATGGAACTTTTTTACTCCAGACACTAATGCTTGTGCTTCCTTTTCATTTGTGAGTACTTTCTCTGTGCTTTGTTCAATACTCTAAAGGCAAAAGCTACTGGTTTTTTCCGTACCAGCTGGCATTTACATGTGATAGTACTGCACTAATCCTATGTTTGAGGCATCACAACACAACTTTACTGGCAAATCCATTGGTTAATGTACTAGAATGCTTGGGAGTCATTTCTGCTTGATTTCTTTCAAAAGAATTTGGACATTTAATTTGTCCATTTCCATTTTACATCTTTGTTCAGCAAATTGTATAATGGGTGAGAAATTGTTGCTAAGTTTTGAATGAAACTTCCATAGAATGTTACTAAACCTAAAAATAATTGCAATTCCTTGACATTTTCTGGTAACTGCTGACTGCACTGCATTTACCTTATCTTGAGTCTTATGAATTCCTTGGTTGACCCTTTATATTTTGTTCCTATAGTTTCTTTAGAACTGCACGTAACCTTCCGCTACTGCTCTTTTTGTTTTTCCCAGCGACAATAAGTCACCAATGAAAATTAATACTCCTGACATACCTGCAAATATGTTGTCCATGGTTTGCTGCCATATTGCTGGACTGCTAGCAACACCATAGGGAAGTCTTTTTGGACGATACAGCCCTAAATGTGTGTTTACAGTACATAGCTTTTGGGAATTCTCATCCATGGAAAGTGAAATGCTTGTCTAAGATCTATCTTAGAAAATACTGAGCATCCTGACAAAGTTGCAAACATATATTTAGGATTTGGCAGTGGATGTTGTACTACTTGCAATTGTGGATTTAATGTTGCCTTCTAATCTCCATGTAACCTTATTTGACCGTTGTCCATAACAATTGGAACTAATGGTGTAAACCAATCTGAATAATCTACCTTTTCCCATGAACCTTCACTTTCTAACCTTCTAATTTCAGTTTCCACAGCTGTTTTCAATGCATATAGAACTGGTCTTGGAGCAGAAAATCTAGGAGTAGCATTCTCCTTTAAAACTAAGACTGCTTGTGCATTCTTTACTGTTCCTACTCTGTCTTCAACTACTTCTTTGTAATCTGATAGAAGATTAGTTAATGAAATTTCTTCTGCTGGTTCTTGTTTTGTACCTGTAACCCTAAGAATGCTAGCCCAATCTAATTTTATGCATTGTAACCAATCTAATCCTAATAATGTCTGTCCTTGACCATTGACTACTGTCAATGGTAACTTGCCTATCTCTTGATCTTTGTACTGAACTTTCACTAGTGATGGACCAACTACTACTATGTTTGTACCATTAAAACTTTTGAGCACTTTGTTTGAAGGTCTTATCTAGGTTAGGTATCGTTTGTGCTACTCTTTCAGAAATGATCGTCACATCTGCAGCTGTCTTTTATTTGCATGGGTGTGAGTTTTCCATTGATTTCTATTTGAGCCATAAGATGTTCTTGTGCATCTTTGTTCACAGAATTAAAGTGAAATGCAAATTGTTCTACTTCTGTGGTCTTATGTACACTTTCTTCATTTGAGCTGGAGCTGTCATTTGAATTTATGGTTCTATTAATCTGTTTTGTGGTCTTTTGCTTAGCAAATTTACACGGACTTGTTAAATGACCACTCTTCCTGCAGTTATTGCATGTCTGACCTGACGCTGGGCACTTATCCCAATCATTTCTATAATGATCTTGTTTACCACATCAATAGCACTATTTCTTTTGAGGTTTTTGTGTCCCTAAGTGACTGACTTTTCTGTCCTGCAGTGAATCACCTGTTATACTCAAAGTATTGAATACTTCCTGAACTTCTAATCCTGCAGTGTGAAATAACAAAGCCTTCTGCTGCTTTACATTTATTTTCCCTAGTGCTTCTAAATAAACTTGGAAGATGCCTATCCACTTTTTCCATCTTGTACCCACTGATTTAGGATCATCACCGATGCTAAAGCTGTCTAGCCTTTGGACATCTATCGGCATTTTTGCGGTGATACTGAGAAGTATAGGCTAGGCTAGGAATTTGAATTTTTTTTTCTCTCTCCTACCTTGAAGGCTACACTTCCATAGACATATTCTCTAACCCAACCTTTTTTTTATTGTGTTGACGCTCCTGACTTGGCACAACGCTGCTTGGTTGCTGGTTTGAGTGTGATGAAATGAAGGCATCTAGGTAATTGAGATTCTTTGTTTTCGGGTAGACTTCGTCCGATTGGGGTCATTGTCTTCCACTTCTTGGCTAGGAGATAAGGTGTAGGCTATAGGCTCCATTTGGCTGCTATGAGTTCGTACCTGCGTCGCCAATGTTTTGTCGTCATTATTTTGGGTTGGCTTTAGTTGTATGACCCATACAACAATTCTTCACTCTTATCTGTAGGTAGAGGGAAAGATAATATTTTAGTGTTGGAGATAATATCCCATCCTCGTCGCCAATGTTTTGTCGTCATTATTTTTGGGTCTGCTTTAGATGTATGACCCATACAACAATTCTTCACTCTTACCTGTAGGTAGAGGGAAAGATGGTGTTTTAGTGTTGGAGATAATATTCCATTTCTCGTCGCCGAGGTCCTGGGATGAAGGGTGATAATAAAGCAATATCTTCTTGCTTGTGTTTATTGGCTAAACTACATTGAAGAAGGTGGGTAGTTGAATATACAAAATACAAAAGGCATAGATAATAGAATCATAACAAACATACGAGCATTGGAGCACTATACACAATAAGGAATCATATCCTACATACATGATGAGGTAGAATTTATAAGATCAAAGCCTGTGTGTCAGACTCGATACTAACACAATAATAATTGGTTATACTTATAACATTTACGCATTATGCAACACAGTGCAATAGCTCTGAACTGAACTTGTCTGCGGAGCTAAGTTTTCCCGCGCTCGTTACATAACATCTTGCATACATGACATTAGCCAAATCTCCTGAGATTGTTTCTGCTCTAGAGGGTAATAATTTCACAATATATGCAGATTCTTGTAGTGCACTCATGGCCATTAAGCAATATAACCCTAAACATCCAATTAGAGGCTTGCTTCAAATTCAAATCAGTCCATTTTTGCCGAGTCCCTGCCCAAGTAGGTATTGCTGTTAACGAACTTGCTGACCATGAAGCAAGAGATCTCATTACTAAAGAAAACATTTTCTTCCACCATATTCAAGCTACCGACATGAAATGAACTATTTGCTCATATATAAAAAATAAATGGCAAGCATGCTGGTCATCTCCCCTTCTGGTCAACAATAAAAAGTACAGGAAGATCAGACAAAGTATTGAACATTGGTCATCAGGATTCCAACAAAACTGTAGGGTAGAAACTATATTATTGTCTGAGAATTGGCCATACTCAATTGACCCACTGGTTCTTTCTAGAGGGGGTAACTGCACCAGTCTGTATGCGGTGTGACAGCTCTTACTGCTGAACACACTATATTACATTTCCATAGGTATTCTGCAGCACGTCATAGACATGGGTTAGTTGGCAGGATTAGCTTGGTCTGGGTGTAGCAGTCAACATTGCTGGATTCCTCAGAGACATTAACCTTTCTAATGAAACTAAATACAGGCGGTCCCCAGGTTACGACGGTTCCGGCTTACGACGTTCCGAGGTTACGACGCTTTTTCTTAAATATTCAATGGAAAAATCCGTCCTGGGTTACGACGCTTGTTCCGAGGTTACGACGCTGACTCTTCCGACGCTTCGAGTTACGACGCTTTTAAAAAACTCATACTATGATAAAAATCCTTTATAGTTAGCACAGTATATTAATAAAAATAAGTTTCTGGTTAGATTACAACAAAAATTTTGAGGTTATGATGATTTTCGACACTTTTTATGTCGTATTTTTCTATGTTTTTTAGTGACGCCTCATATGGCGGAACTAGTTTCCGAGCGAATGAATACATACTAGCTTGCGGTGCGCAAAGTTTACATATAACAGTCCAAAAGCACAAATAATGAAAAAAATCATTGCTCGTTTCCAGTAATAATAACAAAACGAAGTTTCTGGTTAGATTACAACGAGAGAGAGAGAGAGAGAGAGAGAGAGAAAGAGAGAGAGAGAGAGAGAGAGAGAGAGAGAGAGAGAGTTAAGGACAGAGAAGTGTTAGTTTCGTAAACGGCCTCTGACTCATGCCAGTAAATGTTTTATTTGATACTAATAATATAAGCCTATTTAAAGATACGTTTACTTTAATTAGTATATGATACGTAAATAGTAATCACTGTTCTTGTAGCCCTCAAGATTTGGCAAAATCGAAGTATCCAAAGAGAGACATTATCCAGTACACTGGAACCTTGACATACGAATTTAATTTGTTCCGTTACCATCGTCGTATATCAAAACAGTTGTATCTCAAGCATTTTTTTCCATTTAAATAATGTAATATGTATTAATCCGTTCTAGCGGTATGAAACCACACCTAAACACAGCTAAATTACATATAATATGCACAATTTATACACAAATAAACGAGTAATAACACACAATGATAAATAACATAGCAATGTGATAAATGATAATAAATGTTAATAAAATCATTACAAAAAAAAAAAAAGGAATTTTACTTACCACAACGAAAGATGACGTGAGGCCAGCAGGGGGAGGAGGTAGGGAAGGGTGGCAGGGAACGATTTGTTCTCTTTTTATTTACGTATGTACACTAACTACGTAATAAACACAATTGAAATAACATTGCTAAACTAATTTTTATTTTTTTTATTTTAATCAGTTTGTAGTTTAGAAATAATGTTGATACCTTTGGAAGGAAGGTTTTATGCTTTGCTATAATTTCATGTTTTGCTTCCATCGAAATCATTTTCTTGGGTTTTTTCTTATCACCTGCTTTGTCTTTAGCTTTGAGGACCCACGGTTAATAATAAAATAGACAAAATAACACAAAAAAATAGGCGCAAATACAACGAACTAAACAACGCCGTGTTAACATGCAGCACCACAAACAAACAGACTGAACGCCATTTATCGGTCGCCTATACAACTAACACTCATCGCAAAATCGTCACTCAAATATTTCGTTGTATATCAAAGCTTATATTTTCGCAAATTTTCTGTTGTATTTCCAAACATTCGTATATTAGGGCAATCATGTCAAAGTTCCAGTGTAATTTGATCAGAGAGAGAGAGAGAGAGAGAGAGAGAGAGAGAGAGAGACGCCTTGGCAACAATGGTCACCGTCTCGGGGATTGACGTAACATTTATTTTCTGAAAACAGATAGGACAGAAAAGTGTTCGTTTCATTAAACGGCTCTGACTCATAGCAGGAAATGTTTTGTTGATACTAATATATAAGCCTATTTAAAGATACGTTTACTTTAATTAGTCTATATGATACGTAAATAGTAATCAGCTGTTCTTGTAGCCCTCAAGATTTGGCAAAATCACTCCAGGTTGTACATAAAACTTCAAGAATGTAGTGTCACCAGAGGATTACAATAGTTTTTACCTTCAAGAACCAGCATTCTTTTATGAAAATAACTCCAGGTTGTACATAAAACTACAGGAAACAACATGTAGTGTAACCAAAGGATTACAAGTGAGGTTTTTATAACTTTTTATTAGTTTAAGACATATTTCCAAGCGTCGTTCCGGCTTACGACGATTTTCGGCTTACGACGGGTCTCAAGAACGGAACCCCGTCGTAACCCGGGGACTGCCTGTAGTGATCTCTTGGTACATGGCCACGTGTAGTATATACACTTAGTTGTTTATATAAGCATGCCGTTCATTTGCGAACAAATGACAATAGGATAATTTTCTAGTACCTAGCTGGATCCGGTTAAACAATC
>NC_087202.1:147793725-147846430 GCF_015104395.2 Macrobrachium nipponense | reverse complement strand
TATATACAAGTATATATATTCAATGTCGTAGATGGAGGGGAATATCTGAATCAGATTGCACATGTCATTTGTATGTAAATATTTCATGTGGATTATATTGTTAAAGGAGGTACTTAATAGGGCTAAGCGTCAGGTAATACGTACTTAAGTAAGAACTAAACTTATGGACAAATACAAGGAAAATGAAAAAAAAAAAAAGTTGAAAAAATGCAAAAATTTGTGATTTTTTCTCATATTTTTTATGATTTAAAAGTAAATTATGTTAAAAACTCACCCAAAAGTTATGTATTTCTCCTTGATATGTATACTATAATATCAAACAATTAGATTGGGTCTGAAACAAAATTATGGAAGGCAGGAGGCAAATTTCTGACATCTGGCCAATTTTGGTGTAAAAAGGGCGGCCATCTTTAAAGATGGCCGCCATAAGGGTATTAAGCTGGACTTCTGAAATGTCCATCACATGTTTTCATGTACCTCAGACACTAAGCTAACTAAAAAACACAATGGCTATTAGTCCCCCTTGGTGGTAGTCAAATCCAAAATTTGAGTGTCTGGCTCATGGACTAATGGGACTGAGAGCATTACAAGAATACAATCCTCTCCACTTTAATCATAGTGGCAGGCAAACCGGACACAATCTCTATGAAACCGGCCAACCCCTGGAATCCGAAGGCCAAGTTTTGTTCGAGAATAGTCCTGCGTGCCAGTATGGAAATACTGACACTCCTAGGTGTCCAAACATTATCGGGTAGTTGGCAAGACCACCACAGCTCCCACAATTGATTTTGAAAAAAAATTCCAATCCTGGATACGATGTCCCCTAAAAAAAAATCTGGACAGTGAAATTGGTAAGAGAGTTTTGACAGCAAGGTGGGAAACAGTTGATAAATATGAAGGAGAATGAAGCAATTATAAGTAATAGAAATAGGATGAGAGAAATTTAGTCAAACTGAGGAAAAAATTCACCAGTTCGAGAGCCCTCTTGCTTGTCACCAGTCTTCAGCACTTCAATGATATGCCGTGCGGAAGCCCAGTGACTTCATCAAGGCATTCTCTAGTTGAGAGGGTCATCTAATAGAACAGGTAGGAGTACATTTTCCCCATACTTGTTCTCTTGATCCCCTCGGTTGTGCCAAGAGGTGCAAGGTGGACAAAGAATTCTGATGAGTTTTTGTCTTTTGGAATTTTGCTGCAAACATTAGTATCTTGAGATCGATACTTTGATTGTCATGTTGTACACTTGAGTAGCCGAGGAAAAGTTGCATCGGGTTCTGTCAACTCTCCCTTCAAGGAGAAGAAAAAAATCATGTGTTTTGCACCTTGGGAAAAGTTGTTGTTGTTGTTTTATTTATATATACTATAGATATATATCTATATATATCTATATATATATATATATATATATATATATTTATATATATTATATATATATATTATATTTATGATGACCCTTGATTTCTATTCAGTAGAGATTTTTGTGCTCTGTCGTCAGTTACATCGACCCTTGGGTAATAGGACCGTGACTTCCCCTCTGAATAATGTTCAAATGATCTCAAAGCCCTTTCTCTTCCAGGAGTAACAAGGGAGAAGCAATCATGAATTTTGGACCTCGAGGAAATTTTAGGATTTTTCTGTGGTATATGAATGCCATCGATTTTACTTCAGCTGAGATCTTTGTGCTGATTCATCAGCACATTGATCTCGGATTATGACCGTGGCATCCCCTCTGAATAACCCTCATGATTGAAGCCCTTGCTCTTCCACTTGAGACGACGGTTTTCATAGTGGCACTGCATTCCTTGATTTACAGGGTATTCTCGGCTAGTTAATTTTTTCATACCAATCTCTGGTCTCGTGCTGTTTCTCGTCATAAAGGGTACGACATAGCTGAGCCCTGGTAGTAGCGAACCTTCAAAAGAAGTACCCGTTATCTTCGAGGTCTCGGCTGTCTTCCATAGAACTTCCGCCTCTCCTGTGTTCTTGTTTTAGGAACAGTCTATTCATTCAAGAGCTAGTCTTCTTTGGTGTCCTGTTGTTGCAATTGAAGCCTCCCTTTGAGGCAGCTTCGCATTCACTTTCTTCATTAGAGAATGAAGGCGGTCTGCTTCCAGTCCTTTTTCCTCTCGAATGACAAGGAAGAAATTAAGCTTGTTCTCAATCAACAGGATCCCTTGAATATACTGGTATTTTCTCCTTGCCACAAGTGTCTGTTATTAGATGCGCTGACCAAATAATAAGCACATACCTGTAGGAGTATTGTCCTCAGGTGTGACCGAGTAGAGAAGTACCTTCTCATCAACATCCGGAAAGTCAAAGGCATCGTTTTTGGCCTCCTGAGTGTTGTGGGATTTGGTGTTTAGGTACCCAGTGGTGTTTTTAATCAACACCACCATGGTACTGGCATTATCACCAAACTGGAGGGCTACATTTCTCTCCTGTTATGAAGATATTGTTTGACTTATTATTGTTTCTCCTCAGTGCAATATTCTCGTTTAAGGTTCCTGTCTCGTGCTCCTCGTACGCCTTTGTGAGAATCTTCAGACAGATATCTCAGTAGACTCATTCTCTGTGTGTTTACCCAAGTATGACAGAAGTCTGTAGGTCATCTGCTCCATCGCACCTGAGCCAAATTCGATAGTTTTGTCTTCTCTCTACATTTTATAATTCATAAGGTGTTCAATGAACAGTGTTCACCATGAACTGAAAGTAAATGACGGAAGACTCCACCAGTCACCCGACCTGCTAACTCTGCTTCCTAGGTAACTAGAAGAGTTCCTTACTGAACTAACCTTCAGTGCCATTGACAGTAGTAGTTCCTCAGGCAGTAAAATCCTTGTCTCTTCATGGCTGAAGGACGACTATCCAGCATTCCTTGCAAGCATAGGCTATCTCGCTGAACAACAACAGAAATAGCTGGAAAACTCTTTGTCGTTTGTAGAATTCCTGGGATATGAGCCATTTTTGCTGGTTTGTGGCAGTAAGGTCACTTTTTCTTTGGTCAGAATCGTGAGTTACTTACCTCCTATTTGGTTGTGTAAGACTTAAGTCCCTATTTGCCCTAGTCATTCACATAAGTAATATTGTTTCTCCTCAGTCTACTGATGAGAAACTTCTTTCTTTCATGCCATCACAAGACCTCAGGTCCCTAGACAAAACTTAACTCTCATTTAGGGCACATTCACCCTTGCGAGAATCAGCAGTGTTTTTTTGCTTTTCAAGACCTCCTCTCTCTGGCATTGGGGAAGGGGATAGAAAAATTGTTTGGATCTTCTATAATATCACTATTCCAAAGGTGGATGTCAGAGTCTTGACTCCATCTCGAATGCCACAATTAACTGAATTATTCGGTATCTGTTGACAGGTTCGAGTCCTCCATGATCCGTTGCTCCTTGATCCGTAAGCAATTTCCTAATGTAAAGGACCTCAGTTTTGTATAATTAGGAAAAATACAATTTATATACCTTTGAAAGACGTCATTTTAGGGGGCTTTGCAGTGAGAAAAAAATCAATTAGCCATAGTGTAACTGTTTTGCAACTCTGAAACCGGTTGTTTGAAGAATTGAAGAGTGCTATACAATTATTTTGATAAAAGATACATTTTATAAGAATACATACATTTTACTCCATGTCTCATGATGCATCTACATGCATTGGCCATGAACCCCCCATAGTAAAATGTCAATCAATTATATTTGTGCAAATCTCGTAAGGAATATTCTTTTCTTAGATGTTGGCAATATTACAATGAATAATGCATTATGTGGAGAAAAAGAAAAAAAAACTTTTTATTGTTTTCATTAGGATAATTTCAGTGTCCTTTCCAGGAATTGGGACTTGATTTATATATGTGGTTTATGAAGTGAACACCAAGTTTTGACATGATTAACATTTGTCACAGTTAGATTGTGGAAATGAAGATTTCATGACGTACATACTCTTATGACTGGATTCGCTTGAAGATGGAATTTTTTTTATTCTGTCCTGAAACAAGCTCCCTCGACCATAGTGGTGAAGAAGCTGTTGATGTGGATATGCCTTTGGTGGACACAGCCTCTCCACCCCATCAGGTAAGAAAACCTGTCAGTTCTCAATGTGAATCCCCTGAAAAAGGTAACCTTGATCACATGTTAGAATGAATTTTGCCTTGTAAAAAGTAGTAGACGTTATTTCTAATAGTCTTCCATCTTGTGAAGTGGGAAGAGTATTTTTTTTTTGGGGGGGGGGGCACACTACTCATTTTTTCCAAATAAACTTTTTGTATCTCGTCGGGAATGGACTAATATGAAATGGAAGGAGGGATAGTGTTAAGTTCTGACTTTAATGTCCAAAGAAGGAAAACAATCTTTACACTGTTGAAAAGAACATGCCTCAGTAACTCATATAAATTCATGTTTTAAGAGCCTTATTGAGAGAGAAAAAATATAGCCATAGTTGAACTGTTTTGCTAATTTTGAAATCTGTTGTTTGAGGAATTGAAGAGGGAAAGCTGCCAGTATTATACAAGAATTTTGATGAAAAATATATTTGTTCATATGCGGAACAAACCTTTGGTCTTAATAATAGGATAAATCTTCTAGTGCCAGCAGGAAACCAGGTAAAAGCAATGAAAGGTATTGATGTAAGGAATATGTGGCATTTGACAACTCATGCGTGTATGAGGTGGAGGGGGGTCACTGACTACGCTTGAAACTCCGTATGGCATTTAGTCTTTCTTCAACTGCCTTAGGGAATGGATGTTCAATTTTGCTCTCCTCCTTACCAAGCTGTTTTTTTGCTTATTCATTAATGATTCTTTGTGTACGAGTGCTTGTAGGTGCTTTTGTTTTAACACATTTCCCTCTAAGATTGTTAGTCTAGTCCCTGGCAATATGTGTGTCTGGGTCTTATAGGATTCCCATGATCACTGTTTTTGTCTTCCTCCTTGACCGACCCCCCACCACTTGCAGTAGGTGCTGTTGTAATTTTTGCGATATCACTAACCCCTGATTGGAATGTTGTTCCTGGTCTGTATTGCAGTGGAAGAATTTCTATAAGAAGAGGGAGGATCATAGGATATCTACTTGTCCTTCTTGGGAAGGGTTCACGCCTCCTTGTGTGGACGATTCTGCTTTCCCTTCCAGAGTTTTTCCCTCTGCTACGTCTTCTGTTAGCACCCTGTCTCCTCCCTTTTCTTCCATTGATTCGTCTTTGGAAGCTAATTATATCTTAGTTTTACCAGACCACTGAGCTGATGAACAGCTCTCCTAGGGCTGGCCCGAAGGATTAGCTATTTTCACGCAGGCTAGGAACCAAATGGTCCACCTAGCAACGGGACCTACAGCTTATTGTGGAATCCGACCCCATTATATTAGGAAACGCATTTTTATCACCAGAAATAAATTCCACTGATTCTGCATTGGATGAGCTGGGAATCGAACTTGGACCACTAGATTGGTAGCCAAGCGCAAAAACCATTCGTCCGAGGAACTTTAGTATTGGGAGTTCCTCAGGGTGATGTTGTGTTTTAACGCTGCTCCTCTCTCTCTCTCTCTCTCTCTCTCTCAGGAGGAAATCATTCTCCTAGGAGAACGGAAGCAGCACCATCTTTTAACTTTTTTTCAGGGGCTGATTCTCACATGATGGCAGCTTTGTGGACTTCCTTTCTGTATTTCATGTCTGCTCACCTTCCAGCATAGTCTCCCCAGCTGTCTTCCCTTCTCCTGGCCACCACTACTTTGGGTCTTGAGTACAATTCTTGGAAAGGATTGTAATATAGAGCAGTTATATAAATGTATGTGGAAGGCAGGTCTCCTCAAACAAATTTAAATTATACATAGATTGTCTATGTAAGAATTAATATAAATGAAAAAAAATGTATATACATATATTTATAGATGTTTTTATATGAAATTTAATTAAAATTTAATTTTTTCTATTTAATTTATTTCGATGTCAATTACCTAGATGATGTGACACCAGGTTTAATAGACACAATCAATCAATAGAGTGCTGTCACCCAATGGGACACCGTCAGTAATTATGCTGCAGCCTAGGTCACCCTTTATCTCGCTGTCAGGGAGGCCATCAACTCAGGCTGCCAGTCCAAATACCATGATTTTACTTCCAGCAGCTTCTCTACTTCAGTCCTCAAGCTAGTTGTTCTTCACCTCAGCCCATTCAAGTTTGTCATATGGATGACAGTAATCACCTTGGCCTGTTTAAGATCGTCGTAAGGATGACAAGGCTCCAATTAACATATCGAAGGTGGTCCCTTCTCAGGTTGTTGATCCAGGGCCTTCTTTAAATCAGGCGGCCCTCAGTTAGCGGCAGGGGTTCCGTTCCTGGCCGCCGACGCTAAGCGATTTTAAAGCCTACAGGCGCTGCACACCTTCTTTCGAAATTCTAGACCAGTTAACAGCACGGCCTAGACCAGTCAAAAGGCGCGGTAATGGCACAATAAGTAAAATTATATTTATGCAGTATAGTACTATAGAATTTACTGTACAGTACATTATAGTATTATAAATACTGTAAAGTGAAAAAAGCCTGGCTTTAATCCTTTGGGTGACTAGAGTATATATAAAGATATAAAAAGGTTTTATACAGTGTACAGGTAGCTGTAGTGTTCAAGTTACGATAATTCTTCTTGCGATAATCCGATTTTATGAGAAACCAAATTACAATAGCCTAACTTGATCCCATCTTCTAGTTACACAAGTTCAAAAACAGCAAAAGAGAATGATGAAAGTATGGTTTTAACATTATACTCGTTGCGTAAACGTGTACAGCCATGACCGTCCGAACGAGAAACAACTTTAGTACAACCAGATTGGATAACATCCGTTTGGCTTGTATTTCAATCATCATACTATAGTACACTATTACCGTAGTTGTTATAAATGACGTTATGTAGAATAGAACTGAGATATCTTAATGTAATAACTTTATTCGCTATCGATCAAAGATCAATCGGGAAATATACTGTTAAATTTAAACCTGCTAATGACTATTATAGTGCATCGGCAACAAGGAAAAAACTCCAGTAAACGTATGCCATCAAACACAACCATAGATAAAATTGAGATGATAATATTTTAATCAAAACTACTGTGCTTGAAAACACATTTTACTGTTGGTTTCATGGCGACATAAGGTAAATAACGTAAAGTTCGTATTTTGATGATAAAAAGGAAAATTGTTAAAAGAATACGTAATTTTTTTACGAAATAAACATGCTGCAAACTTAATCTGTTAACAAAAAAAAAAAAAAAAAAAAAAAAAAAAAAAAAAAAAAAATTCGTTCACAATGACAACGAGACCTATTCAATTAATATTTCCACCTAAAAACACGTTGTATAAGGGAAAATAACCTTGTCTCATATAAGTCAAGTAACTAGATATTCGTTTATCCTAACTAGAAGCAAGAAAATTTGCTCAGAATTGCGTTGAATATGGGGAAACAAACAATTATTCGCCATCAGTTGACTTCAAACCAAAACATTGGCCGCTCCGCGGAATACTGGCTTAAATTTTGACGTATTTTACAATACAATAATATGAGAATACATACAATATTATTGGGTACAGTGAAGTAATGTATAACTTTTAAAGGATTTGTGGAAAAATTCATAATTAATAAAATAACACCTTGCCTTTTTCAGAACTGTGCCGGACAAGAACGAACATGAAAAAACATCCTCTGACAATGTGGAGGGTAGTTACAAAAGCTACCTTAATTTGTATCATATTTATGTACAAAAATAAAAATACCCTATACGTATTATATTTACATACACATTTTAAAATTAAAAGCATGAACATTTATGAAATCGACACATCGATTGCTTAATTGCACTCTTTCAAACTATATTTTTGGAAGAGCGACAAATAAAAATACCCTATACGTTATATATTTTCATACATTTTAAACATAAAAGCCTGAACATTTATAAAATTGACACATCGATTGCTAAATTTGCACTTTTTTTTTTCAACTCATTTTTGGAGAGCGGTAGGCGGCGGCTCACAAGAAAGAACATGAAAAAACATCCTCTGATAACGTGAAGGGCAGTTTCAAAAGCTGCCTATGTGTCATATTTCTGTACAGAAATAAAAATACCCTATACGTAATACATTTTCATACACATTTTAAACATAAAAGCATGAACATTAATAAATCAACACATCTATAGTTAAATTTGCACTTATGTAACACGATATTTTCAGCCTACAACAGCGTCAGAGGCATATATTTTACCCTAATACCTATGTAATAACTATATATAAAATTTGTTAATATAATTTGCATAAACTTCATGGTCTGAATGGCATTTCTACAAATGTACGAATTCGTTAGACATAGCAGCGCTAGCGGCGCTGTTGACTAAAAACTGTGCAGTAAAAATGCCTTAAAATGCCGTATTTTTTTAATGAATATTTTTGACAGCAGCCGTAAAACCAATTCACTGCTAAGTGATTGCGCCATTAACCGTGGGCCGCCTGTACTCCTTTTCCTTGGATGTGTTTCTAGTGACGGACGTGAGGAGGTTGTTGGTTGTGGTTCTCCTGTGACCAAGAAGCTCAGGCATTTTTCTCATTCTCTGATAGGTTCAATTCTTGTTTCTTGGACCATAGTGTCTGAGGATGAGGATAGAAGAAACAATCTCTTAAACTGTCTTCTGTAGTGGCTTCGTGCTTGGGTGGAGATTAGTGCATATTCGAGGGAAGCGATAGTTCTTAGCAGATGAGTTCTGCTCATAGTTGTGCACTGCTCAGCTCGCTCGATTCATCTGAATCAAGTGCTCTGTGTTGTAAGGGAGAAGTTGTGCTCTACTCAAGTTGGTGCTTTGCCTTGGCATGAGTACCTTCCTACCCTGTGCAGCAGTATCTCAAGTGATGATCGCTTATAATCTACTCCTCCTTCTGGTTCTTCTAATAGAATGAATGAATGATTGGAAGTTTTCTGACATCGAAGGTCATTGATGCTGATATCGTTTATTAAAAATAAAGAATAAAAGAATATTCAATTAAAACCATAAAAGCAATGTGTCATTATAAAAGTTAAGTAGCTTTCAGAAGACCTGCTTCTGAAATAAATCTAAAAATGCCACTTGCACTGTACGACACATCATGTCCAAGAATCTTGGCAGGGATGAACCTGCCATCCTCACCTCGAGCCTCAAACAGATATCTATTTCTTTCCGTGCTATAAGAGTGAGGCATTCAGTCAACAAATGCCTCACTGTCAAGGGTATCAAATAGTCGTCGCAATATGGTAGGTGTTGACCAGCTAGCAGGAACTCGTGTCATCCGAGTGTGACCAATTCTGAGACGACAGAGTACTCCCCCACTTTCGGGGTATCACGTTATACTTCCAAGGGGATATGACATTCGTTATTTCTCTCATCTTATTATCAACTAAGCTATTGCAATGCTGTTGCCAATTATTATAAACAAAATTCTTAATTGTAGGTAAAAAATCATTACAGGGAATGGGATACCTTCTTGGTAGCAACTCAGCTGCAGCATTCTTTGCCAGTGAATCTGCCTCCTCATTTCCAGACACACCCACGTGTGCCGGAACCCAACAAAATCGAACTGTTATACCTTTCAGACCAATAATGAAAAGCCACTCTAAAATCTTTAAAACCAAAGGGTTACTAGAATTAAAAACTTTTAAAGCTTGGAAGACACTTTTTACATCACTAAAAATGGTAAAATTGGCCTCCTCTTTTAATGATATTTTCTCAATAGCAGTTAACCCTTAAACACCTATTGGACACATTTTACGTCGAGGAAAACTGTCCGTCGGGTGCTTAATTGACATAAAATACGTTGACACTAAAAAGTTTTTTAAATATTTGCGGAAAAATAGTTATAGGCCTCCTTGGCAAAAAATTTTGAATCACGTGCCTGAGGGATGCTGGGAGTTCACGGATCAAGCTGTTGTTTTGTTTACAAGCAATACCCAGGCGCACATGCGCGAATTTCTTCGTTCTTGCACTAAAAAGCATCAGCGACACATCTCAGAAATTATTTCGTCACTTTGTCGTAATTTTTACACCAATTTATATTAGCCATGGTTGTAACTTTTATCAATTTTGAAATATTTTCATATAAATAATAAGTGCCAAAATTTCAACCTTCGGTCAACTTTGACTCGACCGAAATGGTCGAAAAACCTAATTGTAAGCTAAAACTCTTACATTTTAGTAATATTCAATCATTTACCTTCATTTTGCAACAAATTCGAATTCTCTAGCAAAATGATTTTGATTTATGGTGAATTTAAAAAAAAAAAAACTTTTTCTTCAAGTCCACGTGGTAACTTTGCCAAAAAAATCAGAAATTCTTTCATCGGATTGTCGTAATGTTTGCGCCGTTACATAAAGTTTTACATATGAAAATGTGCACAATTTCTTGTTAAATACAACAAAACACAACCCATGGTTGTCGCTTTTATCCCCCCTGATCCCAACTCCTTGACGAGGTAGGGGGGCTTAGGGATCCACTGCTGAGAGAGTATGCCCCTTATGCCTACGCTCTCTGCAGTGGATCCAACTGAACATTGGGACCTTTTAACTCCTTTACTCCTCCTCTTATAAATTTTTCCCCTTCCCTTATTCTTTTGTTGATGGCCTTGGCATGGTTTTGGACTATTGAATTGACTGCTCTTTTAACTTGATGGAGGGTGGAGTTGGACTTCATGCCACTCCGCCCGTAAAACTAGAGTACCTGACGTGGTCAAGAGAGGGGAAATTTTTATGTCAAGCCATGTCTGCAGTGCTGGGTCCAATCTCATGGGACTGACGACCCTTAAGGCACTGTGGGCATGGCGTATATCAGGCACTGGGGCCAAGAAGGCCATTCAGCGCCGTAATGAAGGTTAAATAAGTTGAATTATGGTAAATGAATGAATGAATTAGTGAAAGAAATGATTCATAAAATTAGACGTGACTAATAAATAAATTGAAAATATGAATTTTAGTGAATGGAGTAATATATATTTAAAATAGTTTAATGTCTTTAAAAATCTGTATATGATTTATAAAAATTTATCTAAATATTATTAAAAATTTCTATACACTTTAAAAAGGAGATGAGAGCAGAAATGTCTGCTTCACCTCCCAAGATATTTGAGAGGGATTTACCCTGGAAATATCTTTCCCTTTGGTTAAAATATCTGGGGCAAACCATCAGAATGTGCTTCACTGTTTGTATCTCGTCACAGTAAGCACACAATGGTGGGCTGCTTCCTTCTAAAATAAACTGATGGGTTAAATAAGTGTGCCCAATCCTTAACCTCGTTAAAATAACCTCTGTTCGTCTGTCAAGCTGGAATGACTAAGGCCACGGCAGTATATTTTTCCTAATACTTCTATACTTACTATTATTGGCAAGAAGAGGAGAAGTCCACCTTTCTTGCCACTTACTTAATACAAAAGACCTAATAGGACCTTTTAGGTCTGTATGAGGCACTTTCCTGAAAGTTGTTTCTGGCAGAGCGCTAGCAGCTTTTGCTTCCCTGTCTGCAGTTTCGTTTCCGTGAATCCCCACGTGAGAAGGAACCCAACAGAAACAAACCGACTTACGCAGACAATATATACGAAAAAGTGACTCCTGAAGCTTTTGGATTAATGGATGAAAGCTATTAAATCTTTTGGTAGCTTCTAAAGTGCTTTTAGAATCAGAGTATATGACAAAATTAGTGTCACTACTTTGAAGAACTAAGTCTAGGGCAGAGACTACGGCTGTTAATTCGGCAGTGAATATTGATGCAAAGTCAGGTAATTTAGCTGTATATGCTGTATCACCAAGGATAACAGCACACCCAACACCACTATCTGACTTTGATCCATCTGTATAAATCTTCACATAATTGGCATGGGTAACGTCGTGCTCTAAGAATTTTCCCCTAATCTCCTCTTCAGTGCAATCCTTCTTCTTAAATGATTTCTTGCATACCAATGCTTCAGGAATAAGCCATGGAGGATTTACAGGATGTTTTACTTCCAGGACTTTCTGGGATTTGAGATGGTTATCCCTAACATCCTCATTCAGTCGAATTTGGAATGGTTTAGAAGCTCTTGTACCAGAGAAATTCTGTGAGTCTGTTTCCTTAAGTACTTCAAATGAGGGATTTTTGGGAGCACTTTTCATTCTAGCCACGTATCGCAACCCTAGCTCTTGCCTTCTTAGATCTAGGGGAAGATGATCTGTGTCGACATATATGCTTTCAACAGGGGAAGTTCTAAAAGCCCCTGAGCATATTTTCAACCCCATGTTCTGTACAACATCCAATTCCTTTAGCTTGGTTTTACAAGCTGAGGAATAGATCTGACAGCCATAGTCTAGCTTGGAGCGACACAGTGAGTCATATAGCCTCAAAAGGGATTTTTTATCAGCCCCCCAACTAAAACCAGAAACAACCTTTAAAATTTTCAAAGATTTTTTCACATTAATCTTTAGGGCATTTATGTGGCTGGCCCATGTTAGTTTGTGGTCAATAAACATCCCCAGAAATTTTACTTCACTTTCATAAGGAATGATAGATCCTCTTAAACTAAGTGTGGGAACTTCTTCCACACGCCGGCATCTGGTAAATCTTACTGCAACTGTTTTGGAAGAGGAGAATTTAAAACCATTCTCATCAGCCCACTTAGTAATTGCGTTAATAGACCTTTGCAGATGTTTACATACTGACAATGAATCATATCCAGTGCAGTATATTGCAAGGTCATCAACAAAAAAGTGAGCATTTAACAGGAGGCAAGATTTTTTCAACCACACTATTTATTGCCACTGAAAAGAGTGTTACACTTAAAACGCTTCCTTGGGGAACTCCTTCCTCCTGCACAAAAGGTTGGGAGAAAGAGTTTCCCACTTTTACCTTAAAAAATCTGTCGGTTAAAAAGGAATATATAAATCTGATCATTCTTCCACATATGCCCATCTTGTGCAATTTTTTCATGATGCCAATTCTCCAGGCAGTGTCATATGCTTTTTCGAGGTCAAAAAATACTCCAATGGTCTGACATTGTTTGGCGAATCCTTGCTGGATTTGGTTGGTCAGCCTCAGCAACGGATCAAGGGTGGAGCGGTTTTTCCTGAAACCAAATTGAAATGATGATATTAATCCTTTAGTTTCTAAGTGCCAAACTAGTCTAGTATTTATCATTTTCTCCATCAGCTTACACACACAGCTGGTTAGAGCTATTGGTCTATAGCTGGTGGCTAGGGAAGCATCTTTATTAGGCTTTTTAACTGGAACAACTATGGATATTTTCCAGTCGTTGGGTAAAATTCCAGTTTCCCATATTTTGTTTATAATCTTCAGTAAATATTTTTTGGCATCGTCTGGGAGGTGTTTTAGCATTTCATATATGATTGTATCCTCACCTGGAGTTGTTGGATTCACTAGAGGGAGAGCGCCTCCCGTAATTCTCTCAAGGAAAACCTGTAGTTGTATGGTTCAGATTTTCCTCGAATCAATTCCAGAATCATTTCAGAATTCCTAATTTTTTTAAATTCTCGAGAATAATTCTTGGCGCTGGAAACTTCAGAAAAGTGTTTTCCTAGCTCACTGGCAACTTCAGTGGGCTCTGTGATCAGAGTGTCATTTATTTTTAATGAGTTGGCTCTCTTATAAAAGCGGCGTTGCTTGGCTAAAGCACGTTTGTAGATTAATTTAGACTGAGGAGAACCACTAGTTTTGTAACGTCTGTAGCACTTCCTAGTAACTTTCCTCAGAATACCACAAGTCTTATTCCACCAGGGAACTGCAGGTCTACGAGGTTTGCCTTTTGTTTTGGGAATCGAGCCTTCAGCACTCTTCAGAGTAGATTCAATAAAATAATCATAAGCATCTAGATGAGATTGAAATGACTCAAACTCCCTATCTAGTATGACGCCCTTACTGAATTTATCCCAATCTGCCTCCTCTACCTTCCACTTCGGTAAAACTTCAGATGGACCATTCACAGCATATTTTAAATGGATCGGGTAATGATCGCTCCCATTTAAATTTTCGTTAACAGACCAACTAAAATCAAGGTGGATGCTTGTTGAAGAGATACTAAGGTCCATGGCAGAGAAATGATTATCATGAATACTGTGGAAAGTCATTGACCCATTATTATATAGGATAACATCATTCCTATCAATAACGTCTTCAATTAATTTCCCTTTACCGTCTAGAAACCGACTTCCCCAAAGGGGGTTGTGGGCATTAAAATCTCCTAGAAGTAGAAAAGGAGCTGGAAGTTGGTTAATTAAGGCCTGAATATCTTCACTGATAAAAACAAGATTACTGGGGTGAAGGTATAAGGAGCAGACTGTTATTCTCTTTTCCAAGATGACTGAAATAGCAACAGCTTGTAAAGTTGTATTTAATTTTACTATGGAGTGCTGCAGAGCTTTATTAACAATAATTGCAACACCTCCATGGGCCCGACCACCACTTGGGGAGAGGAGTTAAATATTGAATAATTTAGTCCAGGATTATAAGGGTTGTTACCTAACATTGTCTCCTGCAGGCATATAAGCCCTGGATTGAATTCATGAATTAAGACTTTAAGGTCTTCTGCACGGGCTCTGAGACCTTTACAGTTCCACTGAAGGATATCAAACATGAATGTTACGGTGGTAAAAAGTGCTACTTCCCACTCTTATTAGAGGGGAAGTACTGTTCCTAGTGTGGAGAGGAAAGTTCTCCTTTATAAGTGACTGTTTCTTTAATCCCTTTCATTTGAATTGGAATTTAGAGTTTTTGGCTGATCATATTTTTGGTATTGATTCTGATCAGAATTTCTACAGTGATTCCGCGAATCACAAGGTTCATTTGTCTTAGGCCGGCAAGACTGATCAGAACTCATATGTTTTTGGGCTGAAACTGCTTTTGGAACCACCTTTCTAGGTGGAGAGATCTCTTCCAAAACACTGAACCCATTTGAGGTTTTTATTTTTAAAGCCGTCATTATTTGGGGATGTATTCCTTGTGCGCTTCTTGGTGGTTGTAATTATAGTTTTTGCTTTCATTTTTGTTTGTGGCTGTGACAATTGATGGCTCTGAAGTAGCTCTATCTAATTGGGCTTGGTCCCTTGGTTTATTCTTGTTGAAAGTGTTTTTGGTTTTTAACAGCTTCCCGAATTGTTGATTGATTTTGGCTCCCTTTTTTTGGGAGGAGAGCCTGCAACAATCATATTAGTCACTTTTGTATTGACTTTGGTAGGCGAGTTTTCTGTACTTCTTGAAGTACAACTTTTGGTGTTGGAGTTCAAGGCACTAGCAGATGAAAATTTCCTGACAGAATGGGGATTTTCATAATTTACAGTCCGTGGAGTAGCAGGTATGTGATGCCTATTATCAGATGCAGTTTTGTTTGTTGTCTTACATTGCTGGAACTTTTCATAAGTTTTATTACCGAAGCATAGGCAGAGTTGGCACTTTTGTTTGCCCCCATTACCACACGCTTTGCTTCGCTAATGCTGACATGTTCATTGTCAGCCACTGACAATACATCTTCTTCAAATCTGTATCTGAGGCAAGTCCTAGAATTTGGAGAGTGATCACCCTTACACTGAAAACAGTATTGGGTTGCTACACATCGTCAAATTATCATGCTCCGCAGAGCACACAGAACATCTTTTGTTGTTTTCACAAGAGTTTTGAATGTGGCCATATTCAAAACATTTGCGACACTGTTTCGGATTTCTTTTATATCTTTTAACCTGCATCCTCTCATGGCCAACAATGATAGTATCAGGTAAGTAACTGGAGGAGAAGGTTAAAAGGATAGCTGCATCCCCTCCTAGCTTTTTTACGTGAGATACACAAGGAGGACATCGATTGAGAATCTCCTCCTCTTCAAAAACATGCAGGTCTTTTGAGTATACTACTCCTTTCAGTGTGTTAAAGAATCTATGCATGCAATAGATTCGATATTTCCACTTTCAGGAGGTTTAAAATTCGCTAGCAAAATTGCTTGGGTTTCATTACTAGCTTTTATTAGCAAGTTCTTTCCATAACGCTTCAAGTTTCCAATGGGAATGGAACCTACCTTGCTCTCGATGCATTCAGCAGCCTTTATCAAATTTTTTCCTCCCTCCTTGTAGCTAGCAACATGCCATATAGGGGTAGGAAGCGCTCTGGTACATGGGGCTGGTCCATGTTCTTCATTCTTAGGGATAAAATCAAATGGCTCGTCATTTAAATTTTTCACTGAAAACACTTTCGTGCTAAGAACCGAATCATTAAGAATGTGGCCATGGAGTCTTTGTTGTGCCTCACTAGCTTCCAACGGTGAGGAAAATTTAACAAAAGCAGAAAATGACTGCTTGTCTTTTTCCAGAGCTAATTTAATTCTTTCCACTTTACCAAATTGTTTCATTACACTGTACAAACATTCATAATCTAATGACAAGTTTATATTAGTGCAATGAAGGACTCTACTATAAGGATCAAATCCACCAGATTTACTAATACCCTGGTGTCTCAGTTTTTCATTCTGTCCGATAGCCGAGCTCATATCCATCTTCATGCCAGAAGTCGTTGCCAGTGCCAGTAAGTCGTCGGATCCAGGGGAGGGAGAACTAGTAACCAAATCCATAGAATTATGCCGGTTCACATTCAGAAGCCCAAAAAGTGCGCACCCAATACCCAAGAGCCCCGCTGAGACCCCAGCAGCACATCAGAAAGGGAAACCAAGGCAGCCTCTAATGCCCAAACTCACCACCCCAACAAACCGCACAAGCCCACAAAGCGATCCCAGGATACTAAGCATGCACACACCAGACCACCTCACACAAACCGGCTCACCTACACACCCAAAACTGCTTGGTTTTACAAGAAAGTGTTGTGGATCAGTCAGGTATTCACATTTTCCACTAATGGCACAAGTGAGAGTTGATTCCCAATAGTCCACCCCATACCCTACCCTTACGGGATAGCACCAATATGCTTACAGTGGCCCAGGTATAAGCCTATCCGCCTGCTGGGAGTTCTGCCCCCACTAATGGGGACCGACTTCCCACTCCAAACGTATTGGTGGGCTTCCGGACAAAAGCCAGGAGTCCCATCCCAAACACCAGCCCCCCTTGGATTCCGATGGGCTGATGTTTGGAGATGGTTCCGCCCTCAAGGTAGCAATGGGAGGGTCCCATCACTATCTCTTGGGTCCAAACCATATCAGGTGGCGACTCAACCACCACAACTCCCACAATTGGCTTTGAATGCAAACCCCTTCCAAAACACGACCCCTTCTCAGACTTACCTAAGCAGTAAAATTTAACAAAAGTAGAAAATTCCACATAATTGATCCAAATGCTAATAAAAAATATTACATGAAGGAGAAGGATGTAGTAAGAATGAAAAAATTGCAGAAAGAAGGAAAAGTTCTGACTAATTTAGTTGGATCAGCAGCTGGGCCCCAAGGACCACTGAGAAAGCAACTCCACCAGGCATCAGAGCCCAGCTGCTGGTCCCTAAGCCCCCTACCCACGTCAAGGGGTCAGCATCTAGGGGGTATATCAAGGTGAGTGTCCCAGGTCAGTTACCACAGCATAATAGTATTGCTCCTCCCTCACTTGGGCCTCCTTGGTGAGAGGGATCTCATCTTGGACGAAATATTTAATCTTTATGTGTATATGGAAACTAAAACAAAAATCCCTACGACTTCTGGGATGGCAATGGACTATTCTAAGGAAAACCCAGGTAATGAAGAGCAGGCTGGTATTAAAACTTTAATACCATACAAGCCACAAAGAAAAAGTAAATTTAGAATTGACCCAACCTTGACTCACTTCGACTCCCTCTTTGGGAGTGGAAGTTGGTCAAGGTTCTTGACCTTGGAAACTGACAGAAAAATATCTGCATTAAGATTGGAAAATTATTTGTTACGTAGACACCCAAACTCAGAAATGTCATTTAGACAAATAAAAGAACGGGAGTGGTTAATAGAAGCCACTACAAAAAATCAATCCAAAAATTATTTAATCATAAAGAACATAGACAATATAAAAGTAACAATAAGAAACCATGACAATATGAACAGTATACAGGGTGCTGCAGTACTTCCTAAAAGTGAAGAGCCAATAGAACAAAATATTTTTCTGGATTCCCTTAAAAAATGTAAAATAATGTGCAAGATTGTGAAGTATACAGTCTAGTCAGTAGACAAAGTAATGAAAAGACATTGAAAATAGCAAAAATAAAATTTGAAGGCCAAGAATTGCCTTTCAAAATTAAAATCATGGGCCAAAACAGAGAACTGAGACCATATGTTCCAAAACCAATACAGTACCAAAACTGTAGTAAATATGGATATACAGGGAAGAATTGCAGAAATATATCAATTTGTGTGTATTGTGGATCTGACAAACATACCACACAGTGGAAGTGTGGTGAACCAAAATGTGTAAACTGTGGCCAAAATCACCATGCTAGATCTAAGGAGTGATTGTATTATATATACAATACAGAATTGAAATTACTTCAGGAGAGATCAGGAATCCCAATAAGAGAAGCCAAACTAGAGTTGAGAGTTAGAGGAATGCAGATCCTGCTAGGAAACAAATGTTCTCAACCGCAATGAGCTCAAGGAATGAAACAAAAATGGAAGTAAGTAACAAACCCCTAATAGATAAATCAGAAGAAAAAATAAATATAGCAAGAAACCAAGAAACTTGTGCAACTGTGTGTTCAAATTCATTTAAGATATTGGAGGAAATGGAAGCACAAGAGAATGATACATGTAGCAATGAAACATTACAAGATAATTATAATGAGCTGGAAGCTAAAGATGAAAAGAGACCTTTAGAGAGAACTCTGCTCAAAACCAAAAAGCCAACAATTATTAGAGAGGTATCTGTTAAAGCAAAGACCAAGGATCTGCAAAAAATGCAGACCAGAAAATGATAAGAACATACCTTTGTCTCCTAAAGTAATAATAGAAGAAATGGATGGAAATACCCAGAGCAATAAAGAAATGGTAAAAGAGAACACCATAGACAAAAATGATTATATGAAGGGAGAAGAGATTACTCCATCGCCAGTAATTGGTGCACTAAGAGTAAATGAAAAAAGGAGGACACACAAAAACACGTGGATGTAATGAATGTTTCATTGAATTATGCAACAAAGACAGAAACATAACAAAAGACAGTTTAACAAACACTATACAAAATTTTATAAAATATAGAAGTAAAGAAACCACTAGTCTAAAGACTCACAAAAAAGGCTGTATGTGCATTGGACATCTAATGTCCTATAAGGAAAAACAAATAAATGTCGTAAATAAAATTTTAGAAAAAATACAAATAGATAAACCACAACAAGAAAGTAATGCTTGAACACTCTTAACATGATATTTTCAATAATTATATAATGCAATGGAACATAAATGGTCTCCAGACCAGATTACATTTGGGAGAATTACAACACTTACTGAAAGAATACGAACCAATGATATTATGCCCCCTCAAAGTGAGACCAACTTGACGTGGTGAGGGGGCTCTTGAACCCCTGGAATTTGTTCCCGGATTTGAGTCCAAGAGTCTCATGTATTTAAAATATTAGAAATGTTTTGGAGTAATTTAGTGGAATTTTCCACTTTTTTTCACTGCTTATGTGAGTCTGAGAAGGGATCGTGCCTTGGAAGGGGTTTGCATTCAAAGCTAATTGTGGGAGTTGTGGTGGTTGAGTCGCCATCATATAGTTTGGACCTAAGAGATAGTGATGGGATTTTCTCATTGCCATCTTGAGGGCGGAACCACCTCCAGGGATCAGCCCATCGTAATCCCGGGAGGGCTGGTGTTTGGGGATGGGACTCCTGGCTCCTGTCCGGAAGCCCACCATACGTTTGGAGTGGGGAATCTGGTCCCCATTAGTGGGGGCAGAACTCCCAGCAGGCGATTGGCTTATACCTGGGCCACTCCAAGCATATTGATGCTATCCCGAAAGGATAGGGTATGGGGTGGACTATTGGGAATCAACCTCACTTGTGCCATTGGTGCCATTGGTGGAAGAATGTGAATACCTTACTGATCCACGATACTTTCTTGATAAAACCAAGCAGTTTTGGGTGTGTAGGCGAGCCGGTTTGTGTGAGGTGGTCTGGTGTGTGTGTGCTTAGTATCCTGGGATCACTTTGTGGGCTTGTACGGTTTGTTGGGGTGGGGTGGGGAGTTTGGGCATTAAAGGCTGCCTTGGTTTCCCTTTCTGATGTGCTGTTGGGGTCTCAGCGTGGCTCTTGTTGGACTTCTGAATATGAACCACCATTATTCTATGGATTTGGACAAAAGTTTTCCCTCCCTGGATCCGACGACTTACTGGCACTGGCAACGACTTCTGGCTTGAAGATGGTGGATTTTGATCCTAATAATAGAGTCCTTCATTGCACTAATATAAACTTGTCATTAAATTATGAGTGTTTGTACAGTGTAATGGAACAATTTGGTAAAGTGGAAAGAATGAAATTAGTTCTGGAAAAAGACATTAGTTCTGGAAAAAGACAGTCATTTTCTGCTTATGTAAATTTTCCTCACCCTTGGAAGCTAGTGAGGCACAACAAAGACTCCATGGCCACATTCTTAATGATTCGGTTCTTAGCACGAAAGTGTTTTCAGTGAAAAATTCAAATGATGAGCCATTTGAATTTATCCCTAAGATCGAAGAACATGGACTAGCCCCGTGTACCAGAGCGCTTCCTACCCCTATATGGCATGTTGCTAGCTACAAGGAGGGAGGAAAAAATTTTATAAAAGTTGCTGAATGTATCAAGAGCAAGGTAGGTTCCATTCCCATTGGAAACTTGAAACGTTATGGAAGGAACTTGCTAATAAAAGCAAGCTGGTAATGAAACCCAAGCAATTTTGCTATCGAATTTTAAACCTCCTGAAAGTGGAAATATCGAATGTATTGCATCGCATATTCTTTAACACATTGAAAGGGGTAGTATACTCAAAAGACCTGTATGTTTTGAAGAGGAGGAGATTCTCCATCGATGTCCTCCTTGTGTATCTCACGTAAAAAAACTTGGAGGGGATGCAGCTATCCTTTTAACTTTCTCCTCCAGTTACCTACCTGATACTATCATTGTTGGCCATGAGAGGATGCAGGCGTTAAAAGATATAAAAGAAATCCTAAACAGTGTCAAAATGTTTTGAATATGGCCGCATTAAAAACCTGGGTGAAAACAACAGAAGATGTTCTGTGTGCTCTGCGGAGCATGATAATTTTGAAGTGTGTGCAAATTCTAGGACTTGCCTCAGATACAGATATGAAGATGTATTGGCAGTGGCTGACAATGAACATGTCAGCATTAGTGAAGCAAAGCGTGTGGTAATGGGGGCAAACAAAAGTGCCAACTCTACCTATGCTTCAGTAATAAAACTTATGAAAAGTTCCAGCAATGTAAGCCAACTAATAACTGCATCTGATAATAGGCATCACATACCTGCTACTCCACGGACTGAATGTATCGAGAAATTTTCATCTGCTAGTGCCTTGGAGTCTAACACCAAAAGTTATACTTCAAGAAGCACAGAAACTCACCTACCAAAGTCAATACAAAGGTGACTAATATGATAGTTGCAGGCTCACCTCCAAAAAAAAGGGAGCCAAAATTAATTAATAATTCAGGAAGCTGTTCCAAAAACACTTCCAACAACAATAAGCCAAGTACCAATCCCAATTAGATAGAGCTACTTCAGAGCCATCAATTATCACAGCCACAAACAAAAATGAAAATAAAACTATAATTACAACCACCAAGAAGCACACAAGGAATACATCTCCAAATAGTGATGGCTTTAAAATAAAAACCTCAAATGGGTTCAGTGTTTTGGAAGAGATCTCAGCCCAAAAACATACGAGTTCTGATCAGTCTTGCCGCCCTAAGACAAATGAACCTTGTGATTTGCAGAATCACAGTAGAAATTCTGATCAGAATCAATACCAGAAATATGATCAGCCAAAAACTCTAAATTCTAATTCAAATGAAAAAGGATTAAAGAAAAAGTCACTTATAAAGGAGAACTTTCCTCTCCACACTAGGAACAGTACTTCCCCTCTAAGGAGTGGGAAGTAGCACTTTTTACCACCTTAACATTCATGTTCGATATCCTTCAGTGGAACTGTAAAGGTCTCAGAGCCCGTGCAGAAGACCTTAAAGTCTTAATTCATGAATTCAATCCAGGGATTATATGCCTGCAGGAGACAATGTTAGGTAACTCTCCTTATAATACTGGACTAAATTATTCAATATTTTAACTCCTCTCCCCAAAGTGGTGGTCGGGCCCATGGAGGTGCTGCAGTTATTGTTAATAAAGCTCTGCAGCACTCCATAATACAATTAAATACAACTCTACAGGCTGTTGCTATTTCAGTCATCTTGGAAAAGAGGATAACAGTCTGCTCCTTATACCTTCCACCAGATCTTGTTTTTAACAGTGAAGATATTCAGTCCTTAATTAACCAACTTCTAGCTCCTTTACTTCTCCTAGGGGATTTTAATGCCCACATCCCCCTTTGGGGAAGTCGGTTTCTAGACAGTTAAGGAAATTAATTGGAGACGTTATTGATAGGAATGATGTTATCCTATATATTAATGGGTCAATGACTTTCCACAGCATTCATGATCATCATTTCTCTGCACTGGACCTTAGTATCTCTTCAACAAGTATCCACCTTGATTTTAGTTGGTCTATTAACGAAAATTTAAATGGGAGTGATCATTACCCAATCCATTTGAAATATGCTGTGAATGGTCGGTCCATCTGAAGTTTTACCGAAGTGGAAGGTAGAGGAGGCAGATTGGGATGAATTCAGTAAGGGCGTCATAGTAGATAGGGAGTTTGAGTCATTTCATTCTCATCTAGATGCTTATGATTACTTTATTGAATCTACTCTGAAGAGTGCTGAAGGCTCGATTCCCAAAACAAAAGGCAAAACCTCATAGACCTGCAGTTCCCTGGTGGAATAAGACTTGTGGTATTCTGAGGAAAGTTACTAGGAAGTGCTACAGACGTTACAAAACTAGTGGTTCTCCTCAGTCTAAATTAATCTACAAACGTGCTTTAGCCAAGCAACGGCGCTTTTATAAGAGAGCCAAAAGAGAAAGTTGGCTTTACTATATTAATGGAATGAACTCAAAGACTCCACTGAAAGTGGTGTGGCGCAAAATAAGGAAACTGAGAGGGGAAATTTGTTGCGTCCCCATTACCCTCATTTGAAAATAAATGACATTCTGATCACAGAGCCCACTGAAGTTGCCAATGAGCTAGGAAAACACTTTTCCGAAGTTTCCAGCGCCAACAATTATTCTCGAGAATTTAAAAAAATTAGGAATTCTGAAATGACTCTGAAATTTTATTAAGGAAAATCTTAACCATATAACTACAAGTTTTCCTTGAGAGAATTACGGGAGGCGCTCTCCAGCTGAGGATTCAATCATATGTGAAATGCTTAAACACCTCCCAGACGTTGCCAAAAAATATTTACTGAAGATTATAAACAAAATATGGGAAACTGGAATTTTACCCAGCGACTGGAAAATATCCATAGTTGTTCCAATTAAATAGCCTAATAAAGATGCTTCCCTAGCCACCAGCTATAAAACAATAACTCTAACCAACTGTGTGTGTAAGCTGATGGAGAAAATGATAAATACTAGACTAGTTTGGCACTTAGAAACTAAAGGATTATTATCATCATTTCAATTTGGTTTCAGGAAAAACCGCTCCACCCTTGATCCGTTGCTGAGGCTGACCAACAAAATCCAGCAAGGATTCGCCAAACAATGTCAGACCATCGGAGTATTTTTTGTCCTCGAAAAAGCATATGACACTGCCTGGAGAATTGGCATCATGAAAAAATTGCGCAAGGTGGGCATATGTAGAAGAATGATCAGATTTATCTATTATCCTTTTTAACAGACCAGATTTTTAAGGTAAAAGTGGGAACTCTTTCTCCCAACCTTTGTGCAGGAGGAAGAAGTTCCCCAAGGAAGCGTTTTAAGTGTAACACTCTTTTCAGTGGCAATAAATAGTGTGGTTGAAAAAATCTTGCCTCCTGTTAAATGCTCACTTTTTGTTGATGACCTTGCAATATACTGCACAGGATATGATTCATTGTCAGTATGTAAAAATCTGCAAAGGTCTATTAACGCAATTACTAAGTGGGCTGATGAGAATGGTTTTAAATTCTCCTCTTCCAAAACAGTTGCAGTAAGATTTAACAGATGCCGGCGTGTGGAAGAAGTTCCCACACTTAGTTTAAAAGGATCTATCATTCCTTATGAAAGTGAAGTAAAATTTCTTGGGAATGATTATTGACCACAAATTAACATGGGCCAGCCACATAAATGCCCTAAAGATTAATGTGAACAAATCTTTGAATATTTTAAAGTTTGTTTCTGGTTTTAGTTGGGGGCTGATAAAAAATCCCTTTTGAGGCTATATGACTCGCTGTGTCGCCCCAAGCTAGACTATGGCTGTCAGATCTATTCCTCAGCTTGTAAAACCAAACTAAAGGAATTGGATGTTGTACAGAACATGGGGTTGACAATATGCTCAGGGGCTTTTAGAACTTCCCCTGTTGAAAGCATATATGTCGACACAGATCATCTTCCACTTGATCTAAGAAGGCAAGAGCTAGGGTTGCGATACGTGGCTAGAATGAAAAGTGCTCCCAAAAATCCTTCCTTTCAAGTACTTAAGGAAAATCCAAATTAGCCTGAACGAGGATGTTATGGATAACCATCTCAAATACCAGAAAGTCCTGGAAGTAAAACATCCTCTAAATCCTCCATGGCTTATTCCTGAAGCATTAGTATGCAAGAAATCATTTAAGAAGAAGGACTGTACTGAAGAAGAGATTAGGGGAAAATTCTTAAGAGCACGACTTGTTACCCATGCCAATTATGTGAAGATTTATACAGATGGATCAAAGTCAGATAGTGGTGTTGGGTGTGCTGTTATCCTTGGTGATACAGCATATACAGCTAAATTACCTGACTGCATCAACATTTACTGCTGAATTAACAGCTGTAGTCTCTGCCATACATTTAGTTCTTCAAAGTAGTGACACTAATTTTGTCATATACTCTGATTCTAAAAGCCCTTTAGAATCTATCAAAAGATTTAATAGCTTTCATCCGTTAATCCAAAAACTTCATGAGTCGCTTTTTCGTATATATTGTCTGCGTTATGACAGAGTACCTGTAAACTTTGCTGACTTGCAAATATCAAGAATCAAAATACGAATAAAAAACTATAATTATGTAATTTATAACATATACAACCAACTTAACAAAAATTACAACATAGAAAAACTTAAGGATTTGTTTGGCAATGCCAGAGAACCTACATAAAGTAGGGGATTTTAATGCTCACAACGCGATATGGGACTGTAACTGTACAATCTCATATAGAGCAGGGAGTAAAATTGAAGAGTTCATGGAGTCAAACGACATGTGCGGCATAAATGATGACGAAATTAGTACTTATTTTTCGAAAACGCATGGGACATTTTCTTCAGTAGACCTAACTCTTTGTACAACAAATTATAGTTGACAGAATATATTGGAATATAGTTGATGACTTGCACACCAGTGATCATTTCCCAATATTAATATCCTTATTACATAATAATACTGCAAAACATGTTCCTCATTACAGCATTCATAAAGCAGACTGGGTGAAATATGAAATGCACACAAGAAATATCCAACCATTTGGATATTTAAAAGACCGTAATGAAACTAACAAAATTCTTGTTGATTTCATTAAAAGGCTGTTGATCAAGCAATACTAAAGTCAAACCCCCATCCACAAAGCACAAAGTCCCATGGTGGTGTATAAACTAACAGAGTTAATTATATAAAACACTCAAAAGGGAGAAGACTAGATAATTTAAATGGAAAGCTCATTAAAATAAATAGAACATTACCAATATTAGAAGGAACTTTACAAAAATGACTATATTATTACTAGAAATGATACATTAAAAACCCCATATGCAACAAAATATGCAAAATTTAAAAACGGAAGTAAGTCATGGAAGAATAATTTCATGGAGGAAATATGTATCAGATCTCTCTAATAATACTCCCATACAAAAAATATGGGAAAAATTCAGAAAAATAAATAGTACCCAAGTTAAACCACCTAGACATGCTATATTGAAAGATAGAAAAAGAATACTTGATCCAAAAGAAATAAGTAATATAATAGGAGAAAACTTAGCGAATGTAAGTAGCAATAAAAATTTGGATGAACACTTCCGCACAAAGAAAAATAATGAAGAACTAATAACAATAAATTTCAAAACACAAGAAGATATATATTATAATAGAAAATTTAACATGGAAGAGTTGGAATATGCTCTCTCGAAGAGCAATAAATCTGCTCCTGGAGGTGACAATATTTACTTTGAGATGATCGACCACTTAGCACCTCTGGCAAAGTCATACTTATTACAATTTTATAATCATTTATGGATTCAGAATTTATTTCCTGATGAATGGCGTAAAGGTATCCCCAAACCTGGAAAGGATCCAAGCAATATTAATAATTACAGACCAATATCTCTATCAAGTTGCTTATGCAAATTACTTGAAAAGATGGTAAATGCTAGACTAACATGGCCCATTCGAGAAAACAAAATTTTAACTTCCACTCAATTTGGGTCACATTAGATTCTCTCTCTATCCTAGAAGACCATATATGCAAAGGATTTGAGCGAAAACCGATAACTGTGGCAGTCTTTTTTTGACATAGAAAAGGCTTATGACACTACTTGGAGGTATCTTATATTAAAGCATTACAAAACAACAACGTCCGTGGACATTTACCCATGTTCATCCAAAGTTTTCTAACAAATGGAAGTTTTCAGGTGAAAATTGATGATGCCTTGTCCAGAACATTCCCACTTGAAAATGGTGTTCCACAAGGAAGTGTCCTTAGTGGCACACTGTCTACCTTAGCAAATAATGAAATTGGTAAAAATCTACCCAACGGAATTAAAGGCAACCTTTATATGTATGATTTTGCCATATATTAACCAGCATCTCGCATTAAACATGCAGAGCGCATCATTAACAAATCTATAATAAAAATAGATGAATGGGCCTCATCTGTAGGATTTAGATTGTCCATAAATAAGACTCAAGCAGTCATATTTTATAAAGATAAAAGATGGAAAAAAGGTGAAGAAATAGATTTGAAAATCAGAAATCAAAGTATACAAATTGGCCAAACTGCAAAATTTTTAGTTTTAGTATTTGATACTCACTTGAACTGGAACGCCCACATAACATATGTGAAATCAAAATGTAAAAGAGCATTGAATCCAATTAGAAAATTATCAAACACATAAAGCAACAGTGCTGTCTATCATTGACTAGGGAAGTGAAATATATGGGTCAGCTTCAAACGCAGTTCTGAAAATGTTGGACCCCAGTTCATAATGAAGGACTTGGAATATGTACAGGAGCTTTTAAATCATCACCAACCTCCTCCTTTACAGGTTGAATGTGGTGAACTACCTCTCTCTCTCTCTCCATAGAGAGGTAGTAACGATGGAAAGTGCCCTAAGAATTCAGTCAAGTGATTCACCAACCAAAAAATTACTTTGAACTAAGGGATGTATTTATCAAAAATCATTCACCACCTTTACCAATTAGATCAAGAAGATTGTTTGAGTTACTGAATATAAATATCCAACTACCTCCTCCTTGGATTATGAATATCAAACAAAAAAAGTATTCCTATACCCCAGAACATCAGAGACAAAATACAATAGAGCGCATAAGCCGAAAAGGTCCACATTATGCAATATACACAGGTGGATCCAAATCAGAATACGGAGTGGGATATGCTGCAGTGTCCCAGGATAAAACATGCCAGTTCTCGCTCCTAATAGTGACCTCGGTATTACAGCAGAGTTATGTGCAATAACATTGGCCATAAAAATAATCAAAGAACACACTAACAATTTTGTGATTTATAGTGACTCTAGAAGCGCTACAGAAACCATTAAAAGTTATAATCCCAAAAATATATTGTGCAACATAAAGTTTTTACTCCATACATTATATAATAAGGGGGAAAATATTGAAATATGTTGGATCCTTGCCCATGTCGGAATGAAAGGAAATGAAGAAGCTGATAAAGCAGCCAAGGAAGCAGTCCACATGTCGAGAACAAATGTAAACATCCCTATTAGTGATTATGTAGCTTATATAAAAAAAAATCATTGTAAATAAATGACAAAATATACGGAAAGAAGAACCTGAAAGTAATAAACTAAAACAAATAAAACCTGATGTTACAAAATGGACATGTCTACGTATAGGCCACACTCGACTGACACATGGGCACTTAATGAGCAGCCCACGTGACCCTGCTCCAGAGTGCTAGGTATTGATAACTGTCAGACATGTATTGTGTGATTGTCCAAGTATGAACAGCAGAGACTGTCAACTTTTGGAAGTAAAACAATATAAGAAATTTTGTCAATCTTTCACATTTTCAATGGTTCTGATTATGATGTTTCTAAGAAACTCTGATTTAATTAATAAAATATAAAAATAAGTATATATACAAAACCTCAGTGCAATGAATGAATTTTAGATAAAAATTTTAAGTTTCTTGACTTTTTGTTAATTTTAATAACCTTTTTAGTATGTATGGAAACGTGAGTAAATTTATTTGCCTGTTAGAGCTCTAGTGTGAAAGCCTCTGCCTCTGTGAAGTTTTTTTTACTGAATTTTAATTTATTGTGTATTATACTATATGACCTATTTGGTCCCAGTCCCTGGCCTTTGGCCTAGACCTGGCATTTTATCAAATCCTTTGGGCCAGCCTATGAGAGCTGAAAATCAGCTCAGTGGTCTGGTTAAACTATTCTTATAATGTAGCTTTTATCAGTTTTGAAATATTTTCATATAAATTGCAATAAGTGCCAAAATTTCAACCTTCGGTCAACTTTGGCTTGACCGAAATGGTAGAAAAACACAATTGTAGGCTAAAACTCTTGCATTCTAGTGGAAGTCTAGCACAATATTTCGATTTATGGTGAATTAAAAAAAAAAAAAAAAAAAAAAACTACGTACGGGCGGTAACTGCCGAAAATCTCGGAAATTCTTAACGTCATTTTGTCGTAATGTTTGCACCGTTTTATATTATTCGTTACATAAAGTTTTATATATGAAAATGTGCGCAATTTCCTTTAGAATACAACGAAAAACAACCCATGGTTGTAGCTTTTATCAGTTTTGAAATATATTCATATAAATCACGATAAGTGCCAAAATTTCAACCTTTGGTCAACTTTGACTCGACCGAAATGGTCGAAAAAACGCAATTGTAAGCGGAAACTCTTACATTCTAGAAATATTCAATCGTTTAACTCAACCGAAATGGTCGAAAACTGCAATTGTAAGCTAAAACACTTACAGTCTAGCCATATTCAATAAATTACCTTCATTTTGCAACAAATGAGAAGTCTGTAGCACAATATTTCAATTTATGGTGAAATTAAAAAAAAAAAAAATTTTTTACATCTGCACGTTACGAATTCATGCATCATTTTGTTATAATATTTTCTCTGTGTTGCTTAGATCGTTTTACAATTTGTTATATACCAAAATCATCGCAATTTAGTGTAAAATACAACGAAAAATAATTCTCATTAGCTTTAACAGTTTTGCTCACTGAGCGATTTGTATACAATTATATATGAAAATTTTTTCTTTTTGCGCGCTGTTATATATTCCAATATTTTATATATATATAATGATATTTTTTTCCATTTCTGATGGTTGCATACTAAACTTCAGGCAATGACAAAAAGAGGAGCCAAAAATGAACTCTTAATCTTGAAAACTAAGCGTCTTGTGATTAAAAAAAAGTCCGCTTCGGCGCTAACTCCCGAACGCCGCCGGCATACGGGAGACACTGGTAAATAGCGGCTCGGTGTTTAAGGGTGTGAGAAACATTGAAAGATACACATCTTCCTACAAGCTATTGGCCAATATCTCTTATTCTTACACGTTGTGTGTGCAAATTGTTTAGAACGTGAATTCTAAATTAATATGGCATCTAGAGAAAAATGGGTTATCATTATCTGTCCAGGTTTTTCAAAAAGCTGTCAGACTATTGGAGTCATCTTCGATCTCAAAAAAGCCTATGACGACACTAGGCATTTTATTATAAAGCAGCTTCATGACATAGGAATACAAGGTAGTATGTTAAATTTCATCATATTTCTAAGTGATAGATATATTGAAGTTAAAATTGGAAATACTTTGTCTAATGCTTTTGAGCTGGAGGAAGGCATCCCACAAGGCAAGAGTATTTAGTGTCACATTATTTGCTGTGGCTATAAATAGCATTGTTGAATATGTCACGCCTCCAGTAAAGGCGTTGTTGTTTGTGGATGATCTTGCTATTTGTCACTAGTTATGATGCTATTGCAGCTTTAAATTTCTGCAAAAATCAGTTAATGCAATCAGCAATTGAGCTGATGACAATTGCTTTCGATTCTCCCTTTCCAAAATTGGCAGTTCGTTTTACTAGAAGTACTTGAAAGGAAACTATCTCAAATATTAAGCTGAGACACACACTACTGTAAGGACACGCTTATCCATAATTTTTCTCCTGTATATAATTCATCATTCGCGTTGTTCTTACTTCCCTCCGAGAGAGCGTTCAGCGGGCTTTCCGCCAGTGTATAAAGCTTGTATAACCATATTTTGTGCACTTTTATATTTTGTATTTTATGTCTCTCAAGAAACACAAATCGGGTTTTGCCGACCCACCTTTACTCTCTCGCGGGTCGGTAACCACATTTCCGTCCACATGCTGTATATTTATATTTCCCTTGACTGTAATAAAAATCAGTACACTTCTACCTGCCTCTTTGTCCACCTCTCACAACTGGTGACCTCCCGGTTTGGACGGTGACCCAAGCGGTTTTGGCTCAGCCATTAAGGGACTAACTACCGCTGCTCACCTTCAGAGATCTTTAACGGACTCACATGGCGCCTCAGTATAGATCTCTGAAAGCTCCTACCGTGGAAATAACCAACGCCTCTAACGGACTAAATACGGCATACCTGCCCAAGGTGTGTTCAGGCGTTTCCTCAAACGGTTTGGCCCGCCATTCACGACTCTGTCGACTGTTTCTGTGAGAGAGGACAATGGGCGCAGACAGTGCCACGCGGGAAACCCAGGCCTCCCCCGCCCCAGCGACGGCCTCGGACACAGCGGCCACTCAAGCTGTCAAATTGCCCCCCTTCACAACGGCTGACCCGACCGCCTGGTTCTTCCGAGCTGAAGGGCAATTCCGGATCGCGGGGCTCACGAACAAAGTACTGCAGGCTGACCTCATCGCAGCGGCTCTCCCGACAGAGGTGTTCGACCGAATATCTAACTGGCTGACCGGTCGAGCACGAACCGGACTTGTCACGCTCGAGGAGATAAAAGAAAGGCTCGTGACAGCCTATTCCGCGCCCATCGCTGAAAAGGCCGCCCGCGCCCTCGACCTATTCGCAAACCCCCCCCAAGCGTGGCGCCGACTCCCAGGCATGATGGGCCTCGTCCATCTGCCCGAAATAGGCCCCGACGGAAAAAAGAAAGAGATCTGCCTGAGCCACGAAATATTCCTGCGGCAACTTGAGACGGACGTCCGAAAACAGCTGACCGACGCGTACACCCTAGAGGACGATGAACTACTGGAGAAGGCAAAGAAACTGACGTTGTCGAACAATGCCATGAAGCTCGCCGCCCCCCGATCCTCCGTGTGCCTGGCCGCAGAGAAGGAAGAAGACGACGACGACCCAACGCAAGAGATCGGCGCCGTATCCCAAGGGAAGTCCTCCCACACGCAGAGAGGTGAAAACTCCTGGTGCCGCTTCCACCGGAGGTTCGGGAGATTCTCCAAGAGGTGCGAAAGCCCTTGCACCTTCCAGCAGTCAAAAAACGGCGACAGCAAACAAAACCAAGGCCGCCCGTGGCAATGGCCTTGTCGGAACCACACACCGTAGGATTCTACGTCCGCGACGCGATCTCCGGCCGGAGGATGTTGGTGGACACGGGGGCGATGCACTCAATATTCCCACCGTCAGGAAAAGACCGTAGCAGCGAGCCCGACAAAACAACCGCCCTCGTCACCGCAAACGGGACCCCCATCCATTCCTACGGCACGAAGCCCCTCGAGATATCCATCTTGGGGCAAAACTACGTCTGGGAATTCACAATCGCGGACGTCAGGATCCCGCTACTGGGGGCAGATTTCCTGGCGCAGAACGGCCTCCTGGTGGACGTGGGCCGCAAACGCCTCCTCGACACGGGGACATGCCTTTCCCTTCCATTGGCAGCAGGCCCGGGCGCCCCTACAATTTGTACCATCGCCCCCCACAAGTACGGCAACCCCCTGCAGGAATCCCCCGAAGTCTTCAAGCCGGAACTTCGTCAGGCGGCAGGGACGCCACCCAAGCACGGAATATTCCACCACATAACCACCACAGGCCCCCCGACACACGCGAAGTTCCGACGACTCCCTCCAGGCGGCGAAGCAGGCGTTCTCGGAGATGGAACGAATGGGCATCTGCAAGAAAGCATCGTGCCCTTGGGCATCGCCCCTGCACATGGTACAGAAACATGACGGCACCTGGAGGCCCTGCGGAGACTACAGGAGACTCAACCTCGCTACAATCCCCGACCAATACCCCTTGCCAAACATGCAGGATTTGACAGGGGCCCTCCATGGGGCGAAGGTCTTCAGAAAAATGGACCTCTTAAAATCCTATTTCCAGGTTCCAGTGCACCCTGAGGATGTCCCCAAGACTGCCATCATCACGCCTTTTGTGGTCCTTCGTCTTCCATTACTTCAAACCGTTACGGCCTGAGGAACGCAGGGGCCACCTTCCAGCGCCTGATGGACAGCATCCTGGGGGACCTGCCCTTGCGTCTGCTACGTTGACGATATCTTAATTTTTCCAGGTCCTTGGAGGAGCACCTACATCATGTCCGAGCGGTCCTGAAGCGCCTGCAGGAAAACGGGCTGGTCGTCCGTTTCGACAAATGCACCTTCGGCGCCAAGAAGGTGGACTTCCTCGGGCACGAGATCTCCGCGGCAGGTGTGCGCCCCATGGCCTCGAAGGTAGGCGCGGTGCAGAAGTTCCCAACACCAACCACGGTCAAGTCCCTGCAGGAGTTCATCAGAATGGTCAACTACTACCGCCGGTTCATCCCCGCCGCCGCCCGCACCATGTCTCCTCTAACACAGGTCCTGAAGGGGAAACCAAAGGCCCTAACGTGGGAGGCCGAACAAGAGAAGGCTTTCAACGAGACGAAGAGGGCCCTCGCCAGAGCCGCGACATTATGCCACCAAAGACCTACTGCACCTTTACGCCTCACCACCGACGCCAGCAACGTCGCCTGCGGGGCTGTCCTCGAGCAGATGGTCCAGGGCGAGCCCCAGCCACTCGCCTTCTACAGCAAAAAACTGTCAGCCGCCGAGACGAGGTACAGCACGTTCGACCGCGAACTCCTGGCGGTGTACCAAGCAGTGCGCCATTTCCGCTACCTCCTCGAGGGCTCCCCCTTCACGATCAGGACAGACCACCTCCCTTTGGTACACGCCTTCACCAAGGCGGGCGACGCTTGGTCAGCGAGACAGCAGAGGCACCTGGCAGCCATCGCGGAGTTCGGTTGCACCATCCAGTACGTGCCTGGTGAGAAGAACCCCGTGGCAGACGCCCTATCGAGGATAGAAATCAACGCCGTGCATCTCGGTGTTGACTACGAAGACCTCGCCCGGGAACAGGCCGCCGACCCGGAGACCGCCGCATACCGCACAGCTATCACCGCCCTCAAGTGGGAAGACGTGCCCTTCGGACCCGCAGGCCCGACGCTCCTCTGCGACATCAGCACGGGCCACCCGCGCCCGCTGATCCCAGCCTCCCGAAGGAAAGCCGTGTTCGACGTCATACACGGACTCTCGCACCCCTCGGGCCGGACGACGATGCGCCTCCTGACGGAGAAGTTTGTCTGACATGGAATTCGGAAGGACTCCCTCGAGTGGGCCAGGACCTGCGTGCCTTGCCAAACTAGCAAAATCAGTCGGCACACAGAATCAGGCGTGGGGGAATTTCCGCAGCCGAAACGAAGATTCGGCCACATCCACATAGATGTCGTGGGCCCCCTGCCCCCGTCGGAAGGCCCAGATACCTCCTGACGGTAATCGATCGCTCCACCAGATGGCCCGAGGCTATGCCGATGTCCGAGGCAACCACGAAAGCATGTGGTGAAGCACTCCTCGCCAGCTGGGTCAGTCGATTCAGAGTGCCAGACAAAATCACGACAGACCGCAGACCAGTTTTCCTGTAGGAGTTGTGGACTGCCCTGGACCGCCTAATGGGGACGTCGCTACACGCCACCACCGCCTACAACCCAGCAGCTAATGGGATGGTGGAGAGAGTCCACCGTTCGATCAAGGCTTCCCTGATGGCGCACTGCACCGACGAAAATTGGAAGAGCCAACTACCGTGGGTCCTCCTCGGTCTCAAGACTGCCCCGCGGGCGAACGGCGAGGCATCACCCACGGAGAAGGTATACGGGGAGCCATTAACAGTCCCTGGCGAGTTCTTCCCGACCAAGGCCGACGACGCTGACATCTTCATCGCCAGGCTTCGGGAATCCGCCGGGAAGTTCATGCCCTGCGTCAAAACCTCCGACCGAACCAAACGTTTCCTCCCGAAGGCCCTATCATCGTGCAAGCACGTCTTCATCAGGGACGACGCCCGCCTCTAACGAGACCCTACCATGGTCGCTTCCGCATCCTACGACGCACTGACAAGGCATATCTCTTATCCATCAACGGTCGCGAGGACTGGGTCACAATCGATCGTCTGAAACCAGCCTTCATCATGGACGAGGACCTCGCAGACGCGGATTCCACAGGGCGCCTCAATCTTCCTCGGAAAGAAGCGACTCCTTTGATCGCCAAACCTCCTGGCCGTAGCTGCGGCAGCCCTCGGAAGACGGTCGAACCCCCTGAGGATCACCTCAGGGGAGGCATCCCGTCCCCGGAAACTTCCGAGGATCTACCACAGCAACTGATATCGCGCACCCGAGGGCACCTCCGCCGCCCAGCTCGCTTCCGCGAGTGACAACCCGAAGTACAAAGAAGTCAGCCAACAATTATGCCTAATTATTGTCTTGGGGGTTGGTTGGTTGGTTTTATAAAGTTTAGGTGTAACACCCAGCACTGGGGCAGCAAAGGCCATTCAGCGCTTACTGTATAACTATGAAATTATAAGACGTGTTATATCATATAAAGCAGGTTTATTTCTTTGAGATAATTTACTATATTTTGAAGTGGGGCATTTTCTCCCAATAGTTCTTCAAGTGGGATATTGTATATGTTGTTGGATCTTCGTTTTCTTTCGAACTTATTGCATTCAGTTAGCAGATGACGGACTGTGACCAGAGTAAGACAATGGTCACAGTAAGGGGCCTGTCTTTCCTCGCCTTGCAACCTCAAGTATTTGTGTGTCAAGTATGTATGTCCTATTCTTAATCTTGTTAATATGACATCTTCCCTTCATTGACATTTTTGTCTATTCCAAGGTTTTACAGATGGTTTAATATTCTTTAATTTATGATTCAATTCTAGCCATTCTTTTTCCCATTTTGATTGACAGTAATGATTTATTGTTGTTTTAATGTCATTGTAAGGTATTTGTATTTTTTTTATAGACTCCTTTTTTACTGCCTTTTTGGCTTCTTTATCCACCTCTTCATTACCCTTTATGCCCACATGGGAAGGGACCCAACATAGTTTTATATTTATAGATTTCCGTTTTACTATTATATCTATCCATTCCCTTATTTCTTCAATTACGGGATGAGAAACTGTGTATTGTCTTAGCGCTTCTAAAGCACTGTAAGAATCCGTGTATATTACAAAGGTATCGTTTGCCTTTCCCACCATAAAGGTATGTTTTATAGCCTCTAATATAGCATTTATTTCTGCAGTGAATATAGAGCATATTTTTGGAATTTTTTCCCTTATTTTTATATTTTTTGTTACTACAGCATAGCCTACACCCTCCTTCGACTTGGAACCATCTGTATAAATACTAATGTCCCGTTTATGTTTTCCTGGTGTGACAGAAATTCACTCCTTAATTGTGCATCTGTTACTTCTTATTAAATGATTTTTCACAGATTTCTATTTTAGCATGTCTCCACGGAGGTATTTTAGGAGTGGTTATTTTTTATATGCTACTTGTTCCTAATTTTAGATGTTCTATATCAGGTTTTAATCTATTCTCCATTGGTTTAGAGGCTCTTGGTTTATTGTCATAATTATTTGTTATGTTCTTCATATATTTGGTGTTTGGATTATCATTAAGGTTATTTATTTTAGCTATATATTTCAATCCCATTTCTTCTCTTCGTACTTTCAGGCGATCTATTCCTGCTTCTACATACAGACTTTCCACGGGGGAAGTTCTGTAAGCTCCAGTGCATAGTCTAATACCCATGTTATGTATAACATCCAGTTTTGTTAACAGGGTTTTAGAAGCACTACCATATACTTGACATGCATAATCAAGTTTACTTAGACAAATAGCCTTATATACTTTTATCAGAGAGGTTCTATCAGCACCCCAGTCATTATGCGCAATTACTTTTATTATATTTAAGGATTTTCTTACTTTTATCGCCAGTTGCTCTATATGTTCTTTAAATGTAAGTTTTTTTTATCAAGTATTACACCGAGGAATTTTATCTCATCATCATATTCAATTATATCATTATTTATGAATAAAGTAGGAATTAATTCCTGTTTTCTTGATCTTGTAAATCTGACTGCTTTTGTTTTTTGTGGTGAAAATTTAAAACCCTTGTTATCGGCCCATTTTTTTATCCTATTTATGGCTGCTTGCAATCTGTTGGTTATGTCCAGCGCTTTTTCACCACTACTATATATGAAGAAGTCATCTACAAAAAGGGATCCTTGGACTCCTGGCAGGATCATTTCAATGATCTCATTTATTGCTATAGCAAACAATGCCACGCTTAATACACTGCCTTGGGGGATTCCTTCCTCCTGGATAAATGATTCAGAAATGTCTGCCCCCACTTTGCTTTTATATATCTTTCAGATAGGAATTCCCTAATATATTCATATAAATTGCCTCCTATTCCCCATTCTATCAATTTTTTTAAAATCCCTCCCCTCCAGGTGGTATCATATGCCTTCTCTAAATCAAAAAATACTCCTATTGTTTGTTTTTTACCAACCATTGCATTTTGTATCTCTCTTGTAATCATTAAGAGGGGATCTATGGTACTTTTATTTTTCCTGAATCCAAACTGTCTGTTTGACAATAGCTGTCTATTTTCTAATACCCATATTAATCTGTTATTCACCATTTTTTCAAATATCTTACTTAAACAACTAGTAAGGGCTATTGGCCTATAGCTGCTTGGTGACTCTGGGTCTTTTCCTGGTTTTAAGCCAGGTATGATTAAGGATTCTTTCCAGGTTTTAGGCATGCTGTGAGAGTGCCATAATTCATTTAAAATTTCTAATAAAAAGGTTTTGCTTTCATCTGGAAGATTTTTTATCATTTCATATCTAATGTTGTCTTCCCCTGGAGCTGTTGGACTTGACAGTTTCCAGTTCTTCCATGGTGAAAGGAAGATTATAGATTTCCTGATTATTAGATTTTATTGGTATTGGGACATAATTTTTGATTTTTAATTGGAATTTCTTTGTATAATTCGAGATACTAGATGTTTTGGCGAAGCATTTACCCAATTCATTTGCTACTAGTTTGGGGTTTGAAATATAGTTGTTTTCTACTTTTAATGTAGGTAATGGTTCTGGCCGATATCTACCCTGCAGTTTATTTATTTTCTTCCAGATTTCTTTGTCTTGAGTTTTAGAATTTATATTATTAATATATTTTTTCCATGAATTTCTTTTGGCTATCTTGAATATTTTTTTCTGCTTTGCTTTAGCTCTCAAATATGCAATTCTATTGGCTTCACATTTATGTCTCAGATATCTTCTAAAGCATGTTCTTGTTATCTTCCTTGCTGCTTTACATTCCTCATTCCACCAGGGTACCAGTGGTCTAGTCGGATTGCCTGAGGTAACTGGTTGGTTGGTTTTATAAATTTTAGGTGTAACACCAAGCACTGGGGCAGCAAAGGCCATTCAGCGCTTACTGTATAACTATGATACTATAAGACGTGTTATATCATATAAAGCAGGTTTATTTCTTTGAGGTAATTTACTATGTTTTGAAGCGGGGCATTTTCTCCCAATAGTTCTTCAAGTGGTATGTTATATATGTTGTTGGATCTTCGTTTTCTTTCGAATTTATTACATTCAATTAGCAGATGACGGACTGTGACCAGAGTACGACAATGGTCACAGTAAGGGGCCTGTCTTTCCTCGCCTTGCAACATCAAGTATTTGTGTGTCAAGTATGTATGTCCTATTCTTAATCTTGTTAATATGATATCTTCCCTTCTTTGACATTGTTGTCTATTCCAAGGTTTTACAGATGATTTAATATGCTTTAATTTATGATTTAATTCTAGCCATTCTTTTTCCCATTTTGATTGACAGAATTCATTTATTGTTGTTTTAAAGTCATTGTAAGGTATTTGTATTTTTTTGATAGACTCCTTTTTTACTGCCTTTTTGGCTTCTTTATCCACCTCTTCATTACCCTTTATGCCCACATGGGAAGGGACCCAACAGAGTTTTATATTTATAGATTTCCGTTTATAATTATATCTATCCACTCTCTTATTTCTTCAATTACGGGATGAGAAACTGTGTATTGTCTTAGCGCTTCTAAAGCACTGTAAGAATCCGTGTATATTACAAAGGTATCGTTTGCCTTTCCCACCATAAAGGTATATTTTATAGCCTCTAATATAGCATTAATCTCTGCAGTGAATATCGAGCATATTTTTGGAATTTTTTCCCTTATTTTTATATTTTTTGTTACTACAGCATAGCCTACACCTTCCTTCGACTTGGAACCATCTGTATAAATACTAATATCCCGTTTATGTTTTTCCTGGTGTGACAGAAATTCACTCTTCAATTGTGCATCTGTTACCTTCTTATCAAATGATTTCTCACAGATTCTATTTTAGCATGTCTCCACGGAGGTATTTTAGAAGTTGTTATTTTTGATATGCTACTTGTTCCTAATTTTAGATGTTCTATATCAGGTTTTAATCTATTCTCCAATGGTTTAGAGGCTCTTGGTTTGTCGTCATAATTATTGTTATGTTCTTCATATATTTGGTGTTTGGATTATCATTAAGGTATTATTTATTTAGCTATGTATTTTAATCCCATTTCTTCTCTCGTACTTTCAGGGGATCTATTCCTGCTTCTACATACAGACTTTCCACGGGGGAAGTTCTGTAGGCTCCAGTGCATAGTCTAATACCCATGTTATGTATGACATCCAGTTTTGTTAATAAGGTTTAGAAGCACTACCATATACTTGACATGCATAATCAAGTTTACTTAGACAAAGAGCCTTATATACTTTTATCAGAGAGGTTCTATCAGCACCCCACTCATTATGCGCAATTACTTTTATTATATTTAAGGATTTTCTTACTTTTATCGCCAGTTGTTCTATATGTTCTTTATGTAAGTTTTTTATCAAGTATTACACCGAGGAATTTTATCTCATCATCATATTCAATTATATCATTATTTATAAATAAAGTAGGAATTAATTCCTGTTTTCTTGATCTTGTAAATCTGACAGCTTTTGTTTTTTGCGGAGAAAATTTAAAACCCTTGTTATCGGCCCATTTTTTTACCCTATTTATGGCTGCTTGCAATCTGTTGCTTATGTCCAGCGCTTTTTCACCACTACTATATATGACGAAGTCATCTACAAAAAGGGATCCTTGGACTCCTGGCGGGATCATTTCAATTATCTCATTTATTGCTATTGCAAACAACGCCACGCTTAGTACACTACCTTGGGGGATTCCTTCCTCCTGGATAAATGAATCAGAGATTTCTGCCCCCACTTTCACTTTTATATATCTTTCAGATAGGAATTCCTTAATATATCATATAAATTGCCTCCTATTCCCATTCTATCAATTTTTTTAAATCCCTCCCCTCCAGGTGGTATCATATGCCTTCTCTAAATCAAAAAAATACTCCTATTGTTTGTTTTTTACCAACCATTGCATTTTGTATCTCTCTTGTAATCATTAAGAGGGGATCTATGGTACTTTTATTTTTCCTGAATCCACCAACTGTCTGTTTGACAATAGCTGTTTATTTTTCTAATACCCATATTAGTCTGTTATTCACCATTTTTTTTCAAACATCTTACTTAGACAACTAGTAAGGCTATTGGCCTATAGCTGCTTGGTGACTCTGGGTCTTTTCCTGGTTTTAAGCCTGGTATGATTAAAGATTCTTTCCAGGTTTTAGGTATGCTGTGAGAGTGCCATAATTTATTTAAAATTTCTAATAAAAAGGTTTTGCTTTCTTCTGGTAGGTTTTTTATCATTTCATATCTAATGTTGTCTTCCCCTGGAGCTGTTGGACTTTTAAGTTTCAGGACATTTTCCAGTTCTTCCATGGTGAAAGGAAGATTATAGATTTCCTGATTATTAGATTTTATTGGTATTGGGACATAATTTTTGATTTTTAATTGGAATTTCTTTGTATAATTCGAGATACTAGATGTTTTGGCGAAGCATTTACCCAATTCATTTGCTACTAGTTTGGGGTTTGAAATATAGTTGTTTTCTACTTTTAATGTAGGTAATGGTTCAGGCCGATATCTACCCTGCAGTTTATTTATTTTCTTCCAGATTTCTTTGTCTTGAGTTTTAGAATTTATATTATTAATATATTTTTTCCATGAATTTCTTTTGGCTATCTTGAATATTTTTTTCTGCTTTGCTTTAGCTCTCAAATATGCAATTCTATTGGCTTCACATTTATGTCTCAGATATCTTCTAAAGCATGTTCTTGTTATCTTCCTTGCTGCTTTACATTCCTCATTCCACCAGGGTACCAGTGGTCTAGTCGGATTGCCTGAGGTAACTGGAATAGCTTCATTTGTTTTATCATCTATTGTTTTTACTAGATGTTCATAAGCATCTATGTGGTTTGTAAAGTCATAGTTTTTTGTTAATCACTGTTTTCTCTTTATATAAATTCCAATTTGCTTCCTCCATTTGCCTCTTTGGTATATAGGTTATATTAGTATTATTTTTTAGCTCAATTTGTATTGGCCAGTGGTCACTCCCAAATAAATTATTATTTACTTTCCAACTGAAATCTGTGGCAATTTCTGGGGAACATAAAGTGATGTCTATTGCAGAGGTGCTATTATGATAAACATCAAATCTTGTTGGAGAACCATCATTTAAAATAATCAAATTCTTGTTATCTATAAAATCTAGGAGAATATTTCCTCTCCTGTCAGATGATGTACTTCCCCACATGGGATGTTTGGCGTTGAAGTCACCTACTAATAAGTAAGGTTTTGGTAATTGTTCTATTAGATTTTCTAAATCTTCCACTTGTAATTGTCTATTATTTCCAAGATGATCTATTAAGCGACTTTCTAAAGACGGTTCCATATATACTGAGCATAGTTATTTTTTTTTCCAGGAATACTTGAACTGCACATGCCTGTATTACAGAGTTAATCTTAACAGGTTGGCATTTGATTGAAGAATGCGTTATGATTGCAATTCCTCCTTGGCTGTTGTCATTTAAAATTTGTGTTGATTTCCACACATTATACTTTATGCCAGCATTGAGAACATTGTTACCAATTTTATTTTCCTGTAAGCAAATGATATTTGCATTACATTCTCTAATTAATGATTTTAGGTTTTCATTATTCGATGCGTATCCTCTAATATTCCACTGTAAAATAGACATTTTAAGAAGGTTTGGGGTTTTGTTTTAGTAACTTTATTTGTTTTCCTGAAATTTGAATTTTATTGAAGTTGTATAATTTTGCTGTACTTTGTTCTTCTTTTGGTGGGTGATGTATTTCTACTATTGTTTTCTTTATTGGCTGAAGAATCTCAGATGTTCTTTTTTATTAGAGGTGCATTTAAATGGCTTTTGCTCTTGGGTTCTATTTCAATACTTTCTTCAATTTTATCTGATGTTTTAACTTTCTCTTTTATTTGGGTTTCTCTTTTTTCATTTTTTGTTTGCAAGCAATTTTCGTTGACTTTGTCTTCTCGGTATTCATTTTTTTCCGTATAGATTTTGGGTCTTACTGATTGTTTAATTTGTTTCTTGGATTTGGGTGGGGTTGTTTCAAGTAGTCTTTTTTTTGTCTTTTGACTTAGCTCTTGTATTTTGCTTGTCCTCCACATTCATCATGTCTTCTTGCATTTCTGGTGTTGGTAATATATTATATAAATTTGTGTTGCTTATATGTTCTGTAGCTTCCGAGCTTGAATTTTGGGCCTTTATATTATAAGCATTTTCAGTTTGATTTATACTGTGCAATATTGTAGGAATTTGGTTTTGCACTTCTTTATTTACTACCTCTTTATATGTGTTTTTCCTTGCAGGGTCTTGTAAACCTCTTACTTTTAGTTCTATCTTCGCTTCTCTCATTGACATTCCACTTCTTTCTTGTAAGATTTTTAATTCAGTATTGTATAGGTAGTATGCGCATTCCTTTGATCTTGAGTGGTGATTCTGACCACAATTTATGCAAATTGGGTTTTCACAGTCCCATTTTGTTGTGTGGTTGTATGATCCACAACATGCACATCTTGGAACTTCTCTACAAATTTTATTTGAATGGCCATATTTACTACATGATTTGCATTGTAGTGGTTTGGGGATATATGGTCTTATCTCTCTCGTCTGCCCCAATACTTTAATAGTTAAAGGGAGTTCATTTCCTTCAAATTTCAATTTAGCTATTTGTATATTTATTTTTGAATTTTTCCTACTTGGGATAGCATAGATGTCACATTCTTCAATATTTTTGTATCTTTTCTTAAGCGAGTCCATCAACATATTCTTATCTATTAATTCGTCGTCATTATTTGGCAGGATTATTGTACCAGTAATACTATTTAGTTTATTATGCTTGGTGACTTTTATTTGTGCGTTATCTATGTTCGTAATTTGTAAGTAATTTTCTGATTGGGCTTTAGTGGTGGTTTCCACTATCCATGTATTTGTTTGCATTTGACGAAATTTCATGTTTTCTGTTGGGTATCTGGTCAGTAAATAATTTTCTAATTTTAAATTTGAAATTTTCTTTTCACTTTCTATTGTCAAAAATCTTGTCCAAGTGTCCTTTCCAAAATGTGATTCAAATAAAGCTAGAGAAGGGCTAGGCTGGAATTTTCTTTTGATAAATCTTCTAGGCCTAATAAAAGGCTCCATGGTTGGTATTTTGGGTTGAAGTGTCCAAAAAGGGTGTCCCTTGTTCGTTTCCAGGGTCAGATGGGGAATTTAGTGTCATGGGGTCACATTTTCCGGGGGACTGAGTTCCAGAGTCATATTCCATTTTTCGTTTTTTTTTTTAAATTACAGAGAAACCAACTGCAAGCCATGGTAAAAACTGGGTCTCCTCTCAAAGACTTCCCCCTCACCAAAGACACACAGCAGAGACCAACTCCCATTTGTCCACTCCCTACCCTACCCCGAAGGGATGGCTCTAACATAACATGATTGGCTCAAGTGTAAGCAAAACCCGCTTGATAGGACCGAGGGCATAGCTAGTATGCAATCATCCCCACTCATGTTATTTTAGAGGGCAATCCGGATAAATTGCCGAGAGTCCTACCGTGGAGACTATACCTCCCCGGATTCCGTAGGCAAGTCCCCACATGTAGTCCCGCCTCAATAAATATTGATGTGGAATCACATCAACATCCTCAGGGTCCAAACATAATCGAGCGGCGGACCAAACCGCTATAGTCCCTGCCATTTGGATCAAGGTAAAGCCTAAGTTCAGAGACCCTGCTCTTACCTAACCTACACGAGGGTTTTAGTGAAGAGGAGGAGGACAGCTAGGGGGAGCAACTGAGCGAAAGAAAGTAAGAGATTGGAAGATGATCAAGTAAGAGAAAAATTGAGACATTTAGATTCAAACTAGGAGATAATTCTCCCAGCTCGAAAGCCCTCTTGCCCGCTACACATTTTCAACCATAGGTTGGAAATGCGTAACTCCGTCAAGGCAGTCTCAAATCAAGAGGGATTGTCTTGGGGGGGAGTATTTGTAAGGACAACGCTTATCCATAATTTTCTCTGTATATAATTCGCGTTGTTCTTACTTCCCTCCGAGAGAGCGTTAAGCGGGCTTTCCGCCAGTGTATAAAGCTTGTATAACCATATTTTGTGTACTTTTATATTTTGTATTTTGTGTCTCTCAAGAAACACAAATCGGGTCTCGCCGACCCACTTTTACTCTCTCGCGGGTCGGTAACCACATTTCCGTCCGCATGCTGTATATTTATATTTCCCTTGACTGTAATAAAAATCAGTACACTTCTACCTGCCTCTTTGTCCACCTCTCACACTACCATATGAGGAGGGGAAGTTTTTAGGGATGATCTTTGATAAGAAGCTAACAAGGTCTAGTCATATTGACTCCTTGAAAATTAAGGTGAAGTAGTCCCTTAACATTTTAAAAGTAGTCTCGGGTTTTAACTGGGGTGCTGATCAGAGGTCACTTTTACGGTTATATGACTCATTATGTACATCAAAGCCTGAGTATGGTTGCCAAGTCTACTCTTAAGCAAATGCAAGCAAACTTAAGGAGTTGGATGTAGTTCATCATGCTGGTCGAAGAATATGCTCTGGTGCATTTAAGACATCTCCAGTTGGAAGCTTATATACCGACACAGAAGAGCTCCCTCTAGACTTACGTCGAGAGGAACTGGGACTGCGGTATATGTTCAAATTAAGAGGTTGCCCAGAAAACCCTGGAACATCTATTCTTAACCAAAAATGATCCACAGCAGTTTGCAAGTGCTAGAGCATCCAAGACTTTTCATGTAAGAATTAATACTGCAGTTGACAGTGTATTTATTAAAGACTAAACAATTAAGGTAATATGTTGCTCTAAGTTGCCTCCTTGGTTGACCCAAGAACCTTCAGTCTGTCAAAAAGCTGTGGTTAAAAAATCCCTTCAGTCTATCAAAAAAAAACTGTGGGTAAAAAATCTGTTAATGTCCAGGAAGTAAAGGCTTGCTTTCTTGATCATGACCAAATGCATTCTGGTTCTGTTAAACTATTCATTGATGGATCTAAGACATCAAGTGGTGTTGGTTTTGCTGTTGTTCATGGTAGTAGCTTAAATGTAGGTAGATTTGTTAATAATGCCTCTATTTTTACAGCTGAATTAACTGCATTAGCTGTTTTGTCATCATTATTTTGGGTCTGCTTTAGTTGTATGACCCATATGACAATTCTTCACTCTTACCTGTAGGTAGAGGGAAAGATGGTGTTTTAATGTTGGAGATGATAATATCCATTTCTCATCGCCGAGGTCCCTGGATGAAGGGCAATAATAAAGCAATATTTTCTTGCTTGTGTTTATTGGCTAAACTACATTGAAGCAGGCGGGTAGTTGAATTTACAAAATGCAAAAGGCGTAGATAATAGTCATAACAAACATTTGAGCATCGGAGCTCTATACACAATAAGGAATCATATCCTACATACATGAGGTAGAATTTATAAGATCAAAGCCTGTGTGTCAGACTCGATACTAACACAATAATAATTGGTTATACTTATAACGTTTAGACATTATGCAACACAGTGCAATAGCTCTGAACTGAACTTGTCTGTGGAGCTAAGTATTCCCGTGCTCGTTACATAACATCTTGCATACATGACAGTCTCCTCCCCCTTTACCTGTGACTAAGAAACAACTGTTCCTCACATTTACAAATCTAATCTTTCAAAAGGTTTTCCTCTACTCATTCTGTTAGGGAGTATATAGGTGTGTTCTGAGCTGTTGCAAGATTTTCCCCTCTATTTACAGTTGGTGGTTGAACATCTTAGTGAGCAGTTTGCACATCCGAGTTATTCAAGTCTGAGGTATTTGAAACTTGTACTTCTGTATGATTTGTACTAAATGACTGCAACTGATCAACATGACGTTTTACAATCTTTCCACCAACATTAACATCATAATGTAAATTACCTATTTTCCTGACAATTTCTCCTTGTACCCATTTTTCTGGTGTATTGTATGACCTTACCATGACATAACCTGAAGGAGTGAAATGTCTTACATTGGGAAGCTTTTATACTTGATCATAACCTTTCTGTTCTAACTGACTGCAAGCTTGGATACATTAGATCTAACTTATTCCTGATCCTCCTCCCCATCAACAAATAAGACTGTGTTACACCTGTAGTATTATGTATGGTTGTTCTATATGATAATAGGAATTTGCAATGTGAGGTGCTACATTACCAGAGTTTGCTTGTCTACACTTCATTTTATGTTTGAAAGTTTGAACAAATCTTTCTGCTTCACCATTTGTGAATGGATGATAAGTTGCTGATTATGTATGTTGTATACCATTTACATTTAGAAATTCCTTAAACTCCTTTGAAGTAAACTGTAGGCGCAATTGTCTGTCACTATTCTTTCTGGCAAACCATGCGTTGCAGAGATTTGCATCAGTGATCTTATAGTTGCCATCGATGTAGCTGTTTGCATTGGTATAACTTTTGGCCACTTACTATATGCATCTACTAATATCAGATATGAGTATCCTAAAAATGGACCAGCAAAATCTATATCTACACGTTGCCACGGGTATCTGGGTAATTCCCATGGGTGCATTCTTGTTGGTTTTGGATTATTTTGTTGCAATGCACAATTCATACACTTCTTAACCAAATTTTCAATGTCCCTATCAACACGTGGCCACCAAACATAAGTTCTAGCAATTGACTTTGATCTGACAATACCTTGGTGGTCTGCATGTATTTCTGATAGAACTCTTATTTCTTAATGCATTTGGAATCCCTACTCTGGATCCTCTCAAAATACATTCTTGTGTTACACTTAATTCATTCCAAATTTCTTTGTATGGTTTACACTTGGCATCTACTGCACAAAAATCTCTGCCAGTCATTAGACTCTGCACTACGTTTGAGAGTACTGGGTCTTTCTTTGTACCTTGTGCGATTTCCTTAGCTGCAATAGGTAAATTATTTGAGATGAATCTTACCTACTGTTAAATTTAGCTCATATCTCCATGCCATAGGCATTTAAAACAAAAGAAAAAACAATCGCTAGGCTGACCCGGAAGACTGTCTAGTGTCACCTGTTATCCACCAGGTGTGTTCAAATGTTTTAGCTCTAGTCAGAATTCTCCTTGCCGCCATTAGGTATAGGCGTATGTTGGTATTAGGTGAATCTTGGCTGTTTTTCTTCAATCACGGTACTGTAAATTTAATCATCCTAGGATGTCTTCCACCGGAAGCAAGTCAACCAATATTAGGTTATGTAGGAATGATTATTGTGTAATAAGAATGCCTAAATTTGAGGTAGATCAACATAATGTTTGTACCAGCTGCAGGGGTAGTGTGTGTGATCTAGAGATTAGGTGTGAGGAATGCAAGGATTGGCCTAAGGATATTATGCTCAAAAGTATAAGAAATAGGAAAAGAAGGGAAGCAGATAGACTGCGGAAGCAGTTAATTAGGTCAGGGCATAAAACTACCTTTTCTCCCATTCCTGTTGAGCCTTCGTCTGCTATTACCCCTACTCAAACTACGGTTTTTTCTTATACTAGGCCTAATTCTGATAATGATAGTTCTAGCGTTTCCTCTGTAGCTCCAACTTCCGCTCCCCTTTTGGTTCAGGAAAAGCATATCGAGAAACTTGAACAGGATGCAAGTTTTATTTTAGATTCTGTTAAAAGTTTAACTGAATTTATGATAACAAACCGTTCAGAGTCCCTCCATAGCGAACGTTTTTTTTCGCGTTCCCCTTGTAGAGGTAAGGTGTTGGTGCCCTCGCCCGTATGTAGCCTGAGCCTAGGACTGCCCTGCGACAGTTGGAAAAGTCCGCTGCCAGGGAACCGGGTCGGTTCTCGGGGCGATGGGGTTCTGTGCCCTCCGACGCCTACCTCTCCCTTTTCACGGTCTCACGCGCAGTCACGCTTAACGCGTTCGCTGAAAGATCGTTTTGGTAGGCGTAAGTCTTCACACAATATTTCGACATCGCCTTCATCTAGAGCTAGCAATGAGGTTTCTAGAACCTAAAAGAGTAAGAATTTAGATTTAGAGTTTATTAATAATGATATCCCCGTAGCAGGTTGTTCTAATTCTTTTACATTGACTCAATCAATTGTTGACCCTATCTCATCTGCTTCTACGTCTCATTCTAAATCTTTCTCTGCTATTCCTAGGTCTTCTACTGTGGGAGAGTCTCAGGTGGACACTGCTGTCTCTCTTTCTCTTCCTTCTATGGTTACAGATTCTGCTGTTGTTTCCAAACTAGATGCTATTCTAAATGCTTTACTCGCTAAAGATGTGTCGTCTGGGATCGTTCCCAAGCCGCTTGAGATGCATTCGGACGAAGTGGTACAGTTCGGTGTCGACGAATCTTCTCCGACTCTCTTACAAGTTCCATTTTCTTTGCCGACGAGTATCCCCTCTGCTTCGACTTGGCCGGCTGGTGTTGACGCTAGTAGACAACTGCAGACTACTTCTCCTGAAGGCTCTTCGCCTATCGAACCAAATTTTTGTCGCGAGGAGTCGGCTGCTGTCGTCTCGAATCCGCAACTGGCAGAAGAAGATCTTGAGTCGGAGGAGTTGTTGTGCTTCTCTTTATACTCATTTGATGGAGGAAAGAGATTCTGTAGAGACCAGGTCGTTATTGTCTTCCAGCATTTCAACTCCCATTAAGTCTTTCAAGAAACCTAAGCTTTCGCCTTCAATTAGAGGGCATTTTGACGAAATATCTCGTCTGCTGGCGCACAAAGCTTCTGGTAAGTCTGCCAGCTCTAGTATTTCGGGGTTTTTGAAATCGCGCACGATCGGTTATTACGACACAGGCTCGTTACCGGCACTGAAACCGTCCTCGGTCAACGATGCTGATTTCCTTGCGTGTCTCGATCCTATGAAAAGACGCGCTCTTGAGACGGGCAAGGTGCTTTGGTCTAATACAGAGGCAGAGGCTTTGTCCAAGTCTTTGTTTAGAAGTATTGAAGTTTTGTCTTTTGCGGAACTTTCGCCAAGTACTATTGCAGCTTCTCTGCGTCAGTTTAAAAGACTTTCTGACGCCAGCGGGTATCAAATCTTGGGAAGAGTCTTTAGATTTTTTGTCTTGCCTGGATAAGGCTATTTCAGACGCGGCAGGCGAATGTTCTCATGCTTTCACTAATTCGATCTTGAAGAAAAGAGAACAATTGTGCTCTTATCTATCGACCAAGGTCTATCCTTCTCAGAAGATGGGTGCAATTTTGGGTTCCCCTGTGGACCACCTTCTGAATCCATCTCTATTTAAGGCAATACGGGAGGATATTTCCGTACAGGAAAATAGGGAATTTATCAGACAATCTTTTTAAGTGGGGAACAAAAGACCTGCTCCTTCTTTGCTGTCTGGTCCTCCGGCGAAAATTCGTCCTTCCTCATCTCAACAGTCTTCAGCTACTAAGCCCTTTCGTAGGTCCTTACCAGTCTCCAATAAAAACAAAACTGCTAAGTTTCTTAGAAAGAAATGAATCTTTATGCCCTCAGGTTCCAGTAGGAGGTCGATTGCAGATCTTCTGGCATGTCTGGAGAGACTTAGGAGCAGAACCTTGGGTGGTGGAGGTACTGAAGGAAGGCTACAAAATTCCTTTTCTGTCTCCTCCTCTGTCGTTGTCTCCAATTGCTCTTCCAGCTTATCATCATCAGCAGGGAAAATTTCTTGTACTTCAGAAAGAGGTGGTATCATTACTAGAGAAGTCTGGAGGGTGGCGTCCAGTATTGGATGTGTCGAGACTCAACATTCATTCGTCTAACCCCATTCTCCATGGAATCACCCAGCACAGTACTAGCGGCAGTACAGAAGAACGACCGGATGATGTCGGTGGACATGCAAGACGCTTATTTTCACATTCTGATAAATCCTCAGTCTCGCAAGTTCCTGCGCTTTGTCTTTGCAGGGAAGACATTTCAATTCAGAGCTCTTTGCTTTGGCCTGTGCACAACACCGCAGGTATTCACAAGGATTTTGGCACCGGTAGGGGGATGGTGTCATTTGTTGGGAGTGAGAATTCTGCTCTATTTAGACGACTGGCTAATGTTGGCCAACTCTTTCAAAGGAATTCTGAGGGCCAAGGATCTGTTACTTTGCCTGGCACAATCACTAGGCATACTGATAAATTTTCAGAAGTCTGCTCTGATTCCAACTCAGACAATTCTCTATCTAGGGATGAGGATAGGCACTCGCAGTTTTCAGGTTTTTCCGTCGGAGAAATGCATAGACAATTTTTTATTGCTTCTAGGAAAATTTCAGCCCTTAAGGAAGATTCCAGAAAGGCAATGGCTGTCTCTGTTGGGACACATGGCATCTCTGGAAAGATTTGTCAGTCTAGCAAGGCTCAGGATGCGACCAATTCAACTCTACTTGAGAGAATCTTGAGACAGGAATTCCCTGCCAGACTCCCATTTAATTTCAGTCCCAGTAAGTCTTTGGGAGACATTAGCATGGTGGAAGGATCGTCAAAGACTGGGAACAGGGTCATCCCTAAGAGTAGTGAGCCCACACCTAACCTTGTTTTCAGACGCCTCAATGAACAGGATGGGGAGCTTGCCTGGGAGGCCATCAGATGTCCGGGGTATGGTCACTGCAAGAGAGGGAGTTGCACATAAACAATCTAGAACTGTTGGCAGTATGGAAGTCTCTCCTTCAGTGCGAACAGATAGTCAGAGGAAAGGTAATAGCAGTATTTTCAGACAATACCACCTCTTTGGCGTACATCAGAAACCAGGGCGGAACAAGATCAAAGTCAATGTTTCTGATAGTGGAGAAGTTGTTTCTTTGGGCGGAAGCCAGGAACATAGTATTGGTTCCTCAGTTCATACCCGGGAAGAACAATGTCTTGGCAGACTAATTGAGCAGGAAGGGACAAGTCCTACCCACGGAATGGTCTTTACATCTGCAAGTCTGCCAGTTGCTGTGGAGTCTATGGGGAGCTCCAAATGTGGACTTATTTGTAACAGCAATGAACAAGAAACTCCCAGTGTATTGCTCTCCATGCCATGACCCTCAGGCTTGGGCAGTAGACGCATTTCTTCCAGACTGGTCCAACCTAGACGCATATGCTTTTCCTCCATTTGCAATAATAAGAAAAGTACTGAACAAGTTTCAAGAATCGAATCACTGCAGAATAACACTAGTAGCTCCGTGGTGGCCTCAGAGAGAATGGTTTCCGGACCTCCTAGCTCTTTCAGTGGATCTCCCTCGTGTCCTTCCTTTATGGAAGGATCTACTCAGACAACCAAAGTCCAAGCGGTTCCACCAAAGCCTCCGCATGCTACACTGCTTGGAGACTCTCGACCGTCTCCTTCGAGAGAGAGGGTTTTCTAAAGTATCTCGGAAGTCTATCCTTAAATCAAGACGAGCAACAACCTTGGCCTTGTATCTGAGACAATGGGGTGTGTACTGCTTCTGGTGTCGTTCTAGAGGGATTTCCAGCACCCGTACCTCTGTAGACAACATAATAAAGTTCTTTCGATATCTTAGATATAGTAAGAAGCTTTCTGTAGCTGCTATTCGAGGATATAGATCCATGCTGTCATCAGTGCTATGGCATGTTCAATTAGATATTTCTAACGATCCAGATCTTAAGGAGGCGTTGAGATAGTTTGAAATTGAAGCCCCCTAAAGTTCAGTATCAATCTCTTTCATGGAACTTGGATGTAGTGCTAAAGTTCTTATCTGCAGATCCGTTCAAACCTTTGGAATCCGCTTCTTTGAAGTTTCTAACCATGAAGACGCTCTTTTTGGTAGCGCTAGCGACAGCCAAAAGAGTAAGCGAGTTACAAGCATTCTCCAATAAGGTAGGCTTTTGTAGAGGAGATGCCATTTTATCATTTATGCCCTTGTTCATGACTAAGAATGATGCCAAGGCTAAACTTCTACCTAGAACGGTAAGAATTCCAAATTTGACCTCATTGGTTGGGAAAGAAGCAGCAGCCCTCCTCTGTCCAGTTAGAGCTATTAAGATTTATTTAGATAGATTAAAACTTGTGAGGGGCAGAGTTGTTAATTTATTTTGTAGTGTTAGAAAACCCAACACTCCTTTATCTAAGAATGCAATGTCTTTTTTGGTTAAGCATTTAATAAGACTAGCACATGAGAAACTAAACCCAGATATCTTACCTTTATTGAAGGTAAATATACATAGTGTAAGAGCAGTTGCTACTTCTTTTAGTTTTTTAAAGAATTTGTCTCTTGAGGATGTAATTAATGCAGCTCAGTGGAATTGTCATTCGGTTTTTGCTGCTCATTATCTTAAAGATGTAGAAATTGCGTTTGAAAACTGTAAAGCCCTTAACCCTCTAGTAATAGCAGGTAAAGTCTTTTCCTGAACCGAAAGAAAGAGCAATAGTTTAGCCTCTTTTATTTTAATCCTGGGTGTTGGTTTTTTGGGGAGCATGAATGTACATTTGTTG